>NW_022262380.1:0-33988 GCF_002021735.2 Oncorhynchus kisutch | reverse complement strand
CCGTTAAATGCATTATGACCATATTTGTGTTTTGTGTTACCAGATGCACGGTTTCAATCACCAGGTGCACGGCTCTATTTCCTCCTCCAGCACTTGTCAAACAGTCCATAAAGCACCCAGGACGGCCCTGAGTGAAAGAGGGCCGTAGTAGGGTGCTCCTATAGCGGGCATTAAAATCAGAATGACCGTTAAATGCATTTATGACCATATTTGTGTTTTTGGGTTACCAGATGCACGGTTTCAATCACCGGGTGCACGGCTCTATTTCCTCCTCCAGCACTTGTCAAACAGTCCATAAGCACCCAGGACGGCCTGAGCGTGAAAGAGGGCCGTAGTAGGGTGCTCCTTAGCGGGCATTAAAATCAGAATGACCGTAAATGCATTTATGACCATATTTGGGTTTTTGGGTTACCGCTTGTATAGCAATCAGTATCCATCAGTGAAAATTTCAAAGTGTCCATAATGCAACAGGTCGCCCCCGACAGAGAGAGGGCGTAGTAGGGTGTTTCCATAGCGGGCATTAATATCAGAATGACCCTTAAATGCATTTAGGACCATATTTGAATTTTTGGGTTACCAGATGCACGTTTTCAATCACCAGGTGCACGGTTTCAATCACCAGGTGCACGGCTCTATTTCCTCCTCCAGCACTTGTCAAACAGTCCATAAAGCACCAGGACGCCCTGAGTGAAAGAGGGCCGTAGTAGGGTGCTCCTATAGCGGGCATTAAAATCAGAATGACCGTTAAATGCATTTATGACCATATTTGTGTTTTTGGGTTACCAGATGCACGGTTTCAATCACCAGGTGCACGGCTCTATTTCCTCCTCCAGCACTTGTCAAACAGTCCATAAAGCACCAGGACGGCCCTGAGTGAAAGAGGGCCGTAGTAGGGTGCTCCTATAGCGGGCATTAAAATCAGAAGACCGTTAAATGCATTTATGGACCATATTTGTGTTTTTGGGTTACCGCTTGTATAGCAATCAGTATCCATCGTGAAATTTCAAAGTGTCCATAATGCACTCAGGTCGCCCCCGACAGAGAGAGGGCCCGTAGTAGGGGTGTTTCCATAGCGGGCATTAATATCAGAATGACCCTTAAATGCATTTGGACCATATTTGAATTTTTGGGTTACCAGATGCACGTTTTCAATCACCAGGTGCACGGTTTCAATCACCAGGGCACGGCTCTATTTCCTCCTCCAGCACTTGTCAAACAGTCCATAAAGCACCCAGGACGGCCCTGAGTGAAAGAGGCCGGTAGTAGGGTGCTCCTATAGCGGGCATTAAAATCAGAATGACCGTTAAATGCATTTTATGACCATATTTGTGTTTTGGGTTACCAAGATGCACGGTTTCAATCACCAGGTGCACGGCTCTATTTCCTCCTCCAGCACTTGTCAAACAGTCCATAAAGCACCCAGGACGGCCCTGAGTGAAAGAGGGCCGTAGTAGGGTGCTCCTATAGCGGGCATTAAAATCAGAATGACCGTTAAATGCATTTATGACCATATTTGTGTTTTTGGGTTACCGCTTGTATAGCAATCAGTATCCATCGTGAAATTTCAAAGTGTCCAAATGCACTCAGGTCGCCCCCGACAGAGAGAGGGCCGTAGTAGGGTGTTTCCATAGCGGGCATTAATATCAGAATGACCCTTAATGCATTTAGGACCATATTTGAATTTTTGGGTTACCAGATGCACGTTTTCAATCACCAGGTGCACGGTTTCAATCACCAGGTGCACGGCTCTATTTCCTCCTCCAGCACTTGTCAAACAGTCCATAAAGCACCCAGGACGGCCCTGAGTGAAAGAGGGCCGTAGTAGGGTGCTCCTATAGCGGGCATAAAATCAGAATGACCGTTAAATGCATTTATGACCATATTTGTGTTTTTGGGTTACCCAGATGCACGGTTTCAATCACCAGGTGCACGGCTCTATTTCCTCCTCCAGCACTTGTCAAACAGTCCATAAAAGCACCCAGGACGGCCCTGAGTGAAAGAGGGCCGTAGTAGGGTGCTCCTTATAGCGGGCATTAAAATCAGAATGACCGTTAAATGCATTTATGACCATATTTGTGTTTTTGGGTTACCGCTTGTATAGACAATCAGTATCCATCGTGAAATTTCAAAGTGTCCATAATGCACTCAGGTCGCCCCCCGACAGAGAGAGGGCCGTAGTAGGGTGTTTCCATAGCGGGCATTAATATCAGAATGACCCTTAAATGGCATTTAGGACCAATATTTGAATTTTTTGGGTTTACCAGATGCACGTTTTCAATCACCAGGTGCACGGTTTCAATCACCAGGTGCACGGCTCTCATTTACCTCCTCTCAGCATGTGTCAACCAGTCCATACAGCACCCAGGACGGCGCCCTGACGTTGAAAGAGGGCCGTGTAGAGGGTGCTTCCACTATAGAGGGCATTAAAATCAGAATGACCGTATAAATTGGCATATTATGACCATATTTGTGTTTGGGTTAACCGCTTGGTAATAGCAAATCAGTATCCCATCGTGAAAATTTCCAAAGTGTCCATTAATGCCATCAGGTCGGCCCCCGACAGGACGACGAGGGCCGTAGTTGGGTGTTTCCCATAGGCGGGACAATTAATATCAAGAATGACCCTATAAGATGCCTTTTAGGGAACCATATATTGAATTTTTTGGCGTCTACCAGATTGCACGTTTTTTTCAATCACCAAGGTGCACGGTTTCAATTCCCAAGGTGCACGGCTTCTTATTTCCTCCTCCCAGCACTTGTCAACACAGTCCCATAAAAGTCACCAGGACGGCCCTGAGTGAAGAGAGGGTCCGTAGTTAGGGTGCTCCTATAGCGGGCATTAAAATCAGAAATGACCGTTTAAATGCCATTTATGAACCATATTTGTGTTTTTGTGGTTACCAGGATGCCCGGGTTTCAATCACCAGGTGCAGCGGCTCTATTTCCTCCTCCAGTCAACTTGCTCAATCAGTCCATAAAGCACCCAGGACGGCCCTGAGTGAAAGAGGGCCGTAGTAGGGTGCTCCTATAGCGGGCATTAAAATCAGAATGACCGCTTAAATGCATTTATGACCATATTTGTGTTTTTGGGTTACCGCTTGTATAGCAATCAGTATCCATCGTTGAAATTTCAAAGTGTCCATAATGCACTCAGGTCGCCCCCCGACAGAGAGAGGGCCGTAGTAGGGTGTTTCCATAGCGGGCATTAATATCAGAATGACCCTTAAATTGCATTTAGGACCATATTTGAATTTTTGGGTTACCAGATGCACGTTTTCAATCACCAGGTGCACGGTTTTCAATCACCAGGTGCACGGCTCTATTTCCTCCTCCAGCACTTGTCAACAGTCCATAAAGCACCCAGGACGGCCCTGAGTGACAAGAGGGCCGTCGTAGGGTGCTCCTATAGCGGCGCATTAAAATCAGAATGACCGTTAAATGCATTTATGACCATATTTGTGTTTTTGGGTTACCAGATGCACGGTTTTCAATCACCAGGTGCACGGCTCTATTTCCTCCTCCAGCACTTGTCAAACAGTCCATAAAGCACCCAGGACGGCCTGAGGAAGGTGAACGAGCGGCGTAGTAGGGTGCTCCTATAGCGGGCATTAAAATCAGAATGACCGTTAAATGCATTTATGCACCATATTGTGTTTTTGGGTTACCGCTTGTATAGCAATCAGTATCCATCGTGAATTTCAAAGTGTCCATAATGCAACTCAGGTCGCCCCCGACAGAGAGAGGGGCGTAGTAGGTGGTTTCCATAGCGGGCATTAATATCAAGAAGACCCTTAAATGCATTTAGGACCATATTGAATTTTGGGTTACCAGATGCACGTTTTTCAATCACCAGGTGCACCGGTTTCAATCACAGGTGCACGGCTCTATTTCCTCCTCCAGCACTTGTCAAACAGTCCATAAAGCACCCAGGACGGCCCTGAGTGAAAGAGGGCCGTAGTAGGGTGCTCCTATAGCGGGCATTAAAATCAGAATGACCGTTAAATGCATTTATGACCATATTTGTGTTTTTGGGTTACCGCTTGTATAGCAATCAGTATCCATCGTGAATTTCAAAGTGTCCATAATGCACTCAGGTCGCCCCCGACAGAGAGAGGGCCGTAGTAGGGTGTTTCCATAGCGGGCATTAATATCAGAATGACCTTAAATGCATTTAGGACCATATTTGAATTTTTGGGTTACCAGATGCACGTTTTCAATCACCAGGTGCACGGTTTCAATCACCAGGTGCACGGCTCTATTTCCTCCTCCAGCACTTGTCAAACAGTCCATAAAGCACCCAGGACGGCCCTGAGTGAAAGAGGGCCGTAGTAGGGTGCTCCTATAGCGGGCATTAAAATCAGAATGACCGTTAAATGCATTTATGACCATATTGTGTTTTTGGGTTACCAGATGCACGGTTTCAATCACCAGGTGCACGGCTCTATTTCCTCCTCCAGCACTTGTCAAACAGTCCATAAAGCACCCAGGACGGCCCTGAGTGAAAGAGGGCCGTAGTAGGGTGCTCCTATAGCGGGCATTAAAATCAGAATGACCGTTAAATGCATTTATGACCATATTTGTGTTTTTGGGTTACCAGATGCACGGTTTCAATCACCAGGTGCACGGCTCTATTTCCTCCTCCAGCACTTGTCAAACAGTCCATAAAGCACCCAGGACGGCCCTGAGTGAAAGAGGGCCGTAGTAGGGTGCTCCTATAGCGGGCATTAAAATCAGAATGACCGTAAATGCATTTATGACCATATTTGTGTTTTTGGGTTACCGCTTGTATAGCAATCAGTATCCATCGTGAAATTTCAAAGTGTCCATAATGCACTCAGGTCGCCCCGACAGAGAGAGGGCCGTAGTAGGGTGTTTCCATAGCGGGCATTAATATCAGAATGACCCTTAAATGCATTTAGGACCATATTTGAATTTTTGGGTTACCAGATGCACGTTTTCAATCACCAGGTGCACGGTTTCAATCACCAGGTGCACGGCTCTATTTCCTCCTCCAGCACTTGTCAAACAGTCCATAAAGCACCCAGGACGGCCCTGAGTGAAAGAGGGCCGTAGTAGGGTGCTCCTATAGCGGGCATTAAAATCAGAATGACCGTTAAATGCATTTATGACCATATTTGTGTTTTTGGGTTACCAGATGCACGGTTTCAATCACCAGGTGCACGGCTCTATTTCCTCCTCCAGCACTTGTCAAACAGTCCATAAAGCACCCAGGACGGCCCTGAGTGAAAGAGGGCCGTAGTAGGGTGCTCCTATAGCGGGCATTAAAATCAGAATGACCGTTAAATGCATTTATGACCATATTTGTGTTTTTGGGTTACCGCTTGTATAGCAATCAGTATCCATCGTGAAATTTCAAAGTGTCCATAATGCACTCAGGTCGCCCCCGACAGAGAGAGGGCCGTAGTAGGGTGTTTCCATAGCGGGCATTAATATCAGAATGACCCTTAAATGCATTTAGGACCATATTTGAATTTTTGGGTTACCAGATGCACGTTTTCAATCACCAGGTGCACGGTTTCAATCACCAGGTGCACGGCTCTATTTCCTCCTCCAGCACTTGTCAAACAGTCCATAAAGCACCCAGGACGGCCCTGAGTGAAAGAGGGCCGTAGTAGGGTGCTCCTATAGCGGGCATTAAAATCAGAATGACCGTTAAATGCATTTATGACCATATTTGTGTTTTGGGTTACCAGATGCACGGTTTCAATCACCAGGTGCACGGCTCTATTTCCTCCTCCAGCACTTGTCAAACAGTCCATAAAGCACCCAGGACGGCCCTGAGTGAAAGAGGGCCGTAGTAGGGTGCTCCTATAGCGGGCATTAAAATCAGAATGACCGTTAAATGCATTTATGACCATATTTGTGTTTTTGGGTTACCGCTTGTATAGCAATCAGTATCCATCGTGAAATTTCAAAGTGTCCATAATGCACTCAGGTCGCCCCCGACAGAGAGAGGGCCGTAGTAGGGTGTTTCCATAGCGGGCATTAATATCAGAATGACCCTTAAATGCATTTAGGACCATATTTGAATTTTTGGGTTACCAGATGCACGTTTTCAATCACCAGGTGCACGGTTTCAATCACCAGGTGCACGGCTCTATTTCCTCCTCCAGCACTTGTCAAACAGTCCATAAAGCACCCAGGACGCCCTGAGTGAAAGAGGGCCGTAGTAGGGTGCTCCTATAGCGGGCATTAAAATCAGAATGACCGTTAAATGCATTTATGACCATATTTGTGTTTTTGGGTTACCGCTTGTATAGCAATCAGTATCCATCGTGAAATTTCAAAGTGTCCATAATGCACTCAGGTCGCCCCCGACAGAGAGAGGGCCGTAGTAGGGTGTTTCCATAGCGGGCATTAATATCAGAATGACCCTTAAATGCATTTAGGACCATATTTGAATTTTTGGGTTACCAGATGCACGTTTTCAATACCAGGTGCACGGTTTCAATCACCAGGTGCACGGCTCTATTTCCTCCTCCAGCACTTGTCAAACAGTCCATAAAGCACCCAGGACGGCCCTGAGTGAAAGAGGGCCGTAGTAGGGTGCTCCTATAGCGGGCATTAAAATCAGAATGACCGTTAAATGCATTTATGACCATATTTGTGTTTTGGGTTACCGCTTGTATAGCAATCAGTATCCATCGTGAAATTTCAAAGTGTCCATAATGCACTCAGGTCGCCCCCGACAGAGAGAGGGCCGTAGTAGGGTGTTTCCATAGCGGGCATTAATATCAGAATGACCCTTAAATGCATTTAGGACCATATTTGAATTTTTGGGTTACCAGATGCACGTTTTCAATCACCAGGTGCACGGTTTCAATCACCAGGTGCACGGCTCTATTTCCTCCTCCAGCACTTGTCAAACAGTCCATAAAGCACCCAGGACGGCCCTGAGTGAAAGAGGGCCGTAGTAGGGTGCTCCTATAGCGGGCATTAAAATCAGAATGACCGTTAAATGCATTTATGACCATATTTGTGTTTTTGGGTTACCAGATGCACGGTTTCAATCACCAGGTGCACGGCTCTATTTCCTCCTCCAGCACTTGTCAAACAGTCCATAAAGCACCCAGGACGGCCCTGAGTGAAAGAGGGCCGTAGTAGGGTGCTCCTATAGCGGGCATTAAAATCAGAATGACCGTTAAATGCATTTATGACCATATTTGTGTTTTTGGGTTACCGCTTGTATAGCAATCAGTATCCATCGTGAAATTTCAAAGTGTCCATAATGCACTCAGGTCGCCCCCGACAGAGAGAGGGCCGTAGTAGGGTGTTTCCATAGCGGGCATTAATATCAGAATGACCCTTAAATGCATTTAGGACCATATTTGAATTTTGGGTTACCAGATGCACGTTTTCAATCACCAGGTGCACGGTTTCAATCACCAGGTGCACGGCTCTATTTCCTCCTCCAGCACTTGTCAAACAGTCCATAAAGCACCCAGGACGGCCCTGAGTGAAAGAGGGCCGTAGTAGGGTGCTCCTATAGCGGGCATTAAAATCAGAATGACCGTTAAATGCATTTATGACCATATTTGTGTTTTTGGGTTACCAGATGCACGGTTTCAATCACCAGGTGCACGGCTCTATTTCCTCCTCCAGCACTTGTCAAACAGTCCATAAAGCACCCAGGACGGCCCTGAGTGAAAGAGGGCCGTAGTAGGGTGCTCCTATAGCGGGCATTAAAATCAGAATGACCGTTAAATGCATTTATGACCATATTTGTGTTTTTGGGTTACCGCTTGTATAGCAATCAGTATCCATCGTGAAATTTCAAAGTGTCCATAATGCACTCAGGTCGCCCCCGACAGAGAGAGGGCCGTAGTAGGGTGTTTCCATAGCGGGCATTAATATCAGAATGACCCTTAAATGCATTTAGGACCATATTTGAATTTTTGGGTTACCAGATGCACGTTTTCAATCACCAGGTGCACGGTTTCAATCACCAGGTGCACGGCTCTATTTCCTCCTCCAGCACTTGTCAAACAGTCCATAAAGCACCCAGGACGGCCCTGAGTGAAAGAGGGCCGTAGTAGGGTGCTCCTATAGCGGGCATTAAAATCAGAATGACCGTTAAATGCATTTATGACCATATTTGTGTTTTTGGGTTACCAGATGCACGGTTTCAATCACCAGGTGCACGGCTCTATTTCCTCCTCCAGCACTTGTCAAACAGTCCATAAAGCACCCAGGACGGCCCTGAGTGAAAGAGGGCCGTAGTAGGGTGCTCCTATAGCGGGCATTAAAATCAGAATGACCGTTAAATGCATTTATGACCATATTTGTGTTTTTGGGTTACCAGATGCACGGTTTCAATCACCAGGTGCACGGCTCTATTTCCTCCTCCAGCACTTGTCAAACAGTCCATAAAGCACCCAGGACGGCCCTGAGTGAAAGAGGGCCGTAGTAGGGTGCTCCTATAGCGGGCATTAAAATCAGAATGACCGTTAAATGCATTTATGACCATATTTGTGTTTTTGGGTTACCGCTTGTATAGCAATCAGTATCCATCGTGAAATTTCAAAGTGTCCATAATGCACTCAGGTCGCCCCCGACAGAGAGAGGGCCGTAGTAGGGTGTTTCCATAGCGGGCATTAATATCAGAATGACCCTTAAATGCATTTAGGACCATATTTGAATTTTTGGGTTACCAGATGCACGTTTTCAATCACCAGGTGCACGGTTTCAATCACCAGGTGCACGGCTCTATTTCCTCCTCCAGCACTTGTCAAACAGTCCATAAAGCACCCAGGACGGCCCTGAGTGAAAGAGGGCCGTAGTAGGGTGCTCCTATAGCGGGCATTAAAATCAGAATGACCGTTAAATGCATTTATGACCATATTTGTGTTTTTGGGTTACCAGATGCACGGTTTCAATCACCAGGTGCACGGCTCTATTTCCTCCTCCAGCACTTGTCAAACAGTCCATAAAGCACCCAGGACGGCCCTGAGTGAAAGAGGGCCGTAGTAGGGTGCTCCTATAGCGGGCATTAAAATCAGAATGACCGTTAAATGCATTTATGACCATATTTGTGTTTTTGGGTTACCGCTTGTATAGCAATCAGTATCCATCGTGAAATTTCAAAGTGTCCATAATGCACTCAGGTCGCCCCCGACAGAGAGAGGGCCGTAGTAGGGTGTTTCCATAGCGGGCATTAATATCAGAATGACCCTTAAATGCATTTAGGACCATATTTGAATTTTTGGGTTACCAGATGCACGTTTTCAATCACCAGGTGCACGGTTTCAATCACCAGGTGCACGGCTCTATTTCCTCCTCCAGCACTTGTCAAACAGTCCATAAAGCACCCAGGACGGCCCTGAGTGAAAGAGGGCCGTAGTAGGGTGCTCCTATAGCGGGCATTAAAATCAGAATGACCGTTAAATGCATTTATGACCATATTTGTGTTTTTGGGTTACCAGATGCACGGTTTCAATCACCAGGTGCACGGCTCTATTTCCTCCTCCAGCACTTGTCAAACAGTCCATAAAGCACCCAGGACGGCCCTGAGTGAAAGAGGGCCGTAGTAGGGTGCTCCTATAGCGGGCATTAAAATCAGAATGACCGTTAAATGCATTTATGACCATATTTGTGTTTTTGGGTTACCGCTTGTATAGCAATCAGTATCCATCGTGAAATTTCAAAGTGTCCATAATGCACTCAGGTCGCCCCCGACAGAGAGAGGGCCGTAGTAGGGTGTTTCCATAGCGGGCATTAATATCAGAATGACCCTTAAATGCATTTAGGACCATATTTGAATTTTTGGGTTACCAGATGCACGTTTTCAATCACCAGGTGCACGGTTTCAATCACCAGGTGCACGGCTCTATTTCCTCCTCCAGCACTTGTCAAACAGTCCATAAAGCACCCAGGACGGCCCTGAGTGAAAGAGGGCCGTAGTAGGGTGCTCCTATAGCGGGCATTAAAATCAGAATGACCGTTAAATGCATTTATGACCATATTTGTGTTTTTGGGTTACCAGATGCACGGTTTCAATCACCAGGTGCACGGCTCTATTTCCTCCTCCAGCACTTGTCAAACAGTCCATAAAGCACCCAGGACGGCCCTGAGTGAAAGAGGGCCGTAGTAGGGTGCTCCTATAGCGGGCATTAAAATCAGAATGACCGTTAAATGCATTTATGACCATATTTGTGTTTTTGGGTTACCGCTTGTATAGCAATCAGTATCCATCGTGAAATTTCAAAGTGTCCATAATGCACTCAGGTCGCCCCCGACAGAGAGAGGGCCGTAGTAGGGTGTTTCCATAGCGGGCATTAATATCAGAATGACCCTTAAATGCATTTAGGACCATATTTGAATTTTTGGGTTACCAGATGCACGTTTTCAATCACCAGGTGCACGGTTTCAATCACCAGGTGCACGGCTCTATTTCCTCCTCCAGCACTTGTCAAACAGTCCATAAAGCACCCAGGACGGCCCTGAGTGAAAGAGGGCCGTAGTAGGGTGCTCCTATAGCGGGCATTAAAATCAGAATGACCGTTAAATGCATTTATGACCATATTTGTGTTTTTGGGTTACCAGATGCACGGTTTCAATCACCAGGTGCACGGCTCTATTTCCTCCTCCAGCACTTGTCAAACAGTCCATAAAGCACCCAGGACGGCCCTGAGTGAAAGAGGGCCGTAGTAGGGTGCTCCTATAGCGGGCATTAAAATCAGAATGACCGTTAAATGCATTTATGACCATATTTGTGTTTTTGGGTTACCAGATGCACGGTTTCAATCACCAGGTGCACGGCTCTATTTCCTCCTCCAGCACTTGTCAAACAGTCCATAAAGCACCCAGGACGGCCCTGAGTGAAAGAGGGCCGTAGTAGGGTGCTCCTATAGCGGGCATTAAAATCAGAATGACCGTTAAATGCATTTATGACCATATTTGTGTTTTTGGGTTACCGCTTGTATAGCAATCAGTATCCATCGTGAAATTTCAAAGTGTCCATAATGCACTCAGGTCGCCCCCGACAGAGAGAGGGCCGTAGTAGGGTGTTTCCATAGCGGGCATTAATATCAGAATGACCCTTAAATGCATTTAGGACCATATTTGAATTTTTGGGTTACCAGATGCACGTTTTCAATCACCAGGTGCACGGTTTCAATCACCAGGTGCACGGCTCTATTTCCTCCTCCAGCACTTGTCAAACAGTCCATAAAGCACCCAGGACGGCCCTGAGTGAAAGAGGGCCGTAGTAGGGTGCTCCTATAGCGGGCATTAAAATCAGAATGACCGTTAAATGCATTTATGACCATATTTGTGTTTTTGGGTTACCAGATGCACGGTTTCAATCACCAGGTGCACGGCTCTATTTCCTCCTCCAGCACTTGTCAAACAGTCCATAAAGCACCCAGGACGGCCCTGAGTGAAAGAGGGCCGTAGTAGGGTGCTCCTATAGCGGGCATTAAAATCAGAATGACCGTTAAATGCATTTATGACCATATTTGTGTTTTTGGGTTACCGCTTGTATAGCAATCAGTATCCATCGTGAAATTTCAAAGTGTCCATAATGCACTCAGGTCGCCCCCGACAGAGAGAGGGCCGTAGTAGGGTGTTTCCATAGCGGGCATTAATATCAGAATGACCCTTAAATGCATTTAGGACCATATTTGAATTTTTGGGTTACCAGATGCACGTTTTCAATCACCAGGTGCACGGTTTCAATCACCAGGTGCACGGCTCTATTTCCTCCTCCAGCACTTGTCAAACAGTCCATAAAGCACCCAGGACGGCCCTGAGTGAAAGAGGGCCGTAGTAGGGTGCTCCTATAGCGGGCATTAAAATCAGAATGACCGTTAAATGCATTTATGACCATATTTGTGTTTTTGGGTTACCGCTTGTATAGCAATCAGTATCCATCGTGAAATTTCAAAGTGTCCATAATGCACTCAGGTCGCCCCCGACAGAGAGAGGGCCGTAGTAGGGTGTTTCCATAGCGGGCATTAATATCAGAATGACCCTTAAATGCATTTAGGACCATATTTGAATTTTTGGGTTACCAGATGCACGTTTTCAATCACCAGGTGCACGGTTTCAATCACCAGGTGCACGGCTCTATTTCCTCCTCCAGCACTTGTCAAACAGTCCATAAAGCACCCAGGACGGCCCTGAGTGAAAGAGGGCCGTAGTAGGGTGCTCCTATAGCGGGCATTAAAATCAGAATGACCGTTAAATGCATTTATGACCATATTTGTGTTTTTGGGTTACCAGATGCACGGTTTCAATCACCAGGTGCACGGCTCTATTTCCTCCTCCAGCACTTGTCAAACAGTCCATAAAGCACCCAGGACGGCCCTGAGTGAAAGAGGGCCGTAGTAGGGTGCTCCTATAGCGGGCATTAAAATCAGAATGACCGTTAAATGCATTTATGACCATATTTGTGTTTTTGGGTTACCAGATGCACGGTTTCAATCACCAGGTGCACGGCTCTATTTCCTCCTCCAGCACTTGTCAAACAGTCCATAAAGCACCCAGGACGGCCCTGAGTGAAAGAGGGCCGTAGTAGGGTGCTCCTATAGCGGGCATTAAAATCAGAATGACCGTTAAATGCATTTATGACCATATTTGTGTTTTTGGGTTACCGCTTGTATAGCAATCAGTATCCATCGTGAAATTTCAAAGTGTCCATAATGCACTCAGGTCGCCCCCGACAGAGAGAGGGCCGTAGTAGGGTGTTTCCATAGCGGGCATTAATATCAGAATGACCCTTAAATGCATTTAGGACCATATTTGAATTTTTGGGTTACCAGATGCACGTTTTCAATCACCAGGTGCACGGTTTCAATCACCAGGTGCACGGCTCTATTTCCTCCTCCAGCACTTGTCAAACAGTCCATAAAGCACCCAGGACGGCCCTGAGTGAAAGAGGGCCGTAGTAGGGTGCTCCTATAGCGGGCATTAAAATCAGAATGACCGTTAAATGCATTTATGACCATATTTGTGTTTTGGGTTACCAGATGCACGGTTTCAATCACCAGGTGCACGGCTCTATTTCCTCCTCCAGCACTTGTCAAACAGTCCATAAAGCACCCAGGACGGCCCTGAGTGAAAGAGGGCCGTAGTAGGGTGCTCCTATAGCGGGCATTAAAATCAGAATGACCGTTAAATGCATTTATGACCATATTTGTGTTTTTGGGTTACCGCTTGTATAGCAATCAGTATCCATCGTGAAATTTCAAAGTGTCCATAATGCACTCAGGTCGCCCCCGACAGAGAGAGGGCCGTAGTAGGGTGTTTCCATAGCGGGCATTAATATCAGAATGACCCTTAAATGCATTTAGGACCATATTTGAATTTTTGGGTTACCAGATGCACGTTTTCAATCACCAGGTGCACGGTTTCAATCACCAGGTGCACGGCTCTATTTCCTCCTCCAGCACTTGTCAAACAGTCCATAAAGCACCCAGGACGGCCCTGAGTGAAAGAGGGCCGTAGTAGGGTGCTCCTATAGCGGGCATTAAAATCAGAATGACCGTTAAATGCATTTATGACCATATTTGTGTTTTTGGGTTACCAGATGCACGGTTTCAATCACCAGGTGCACGGCTCTATTTCCTCCTCCAGCACTTGTCAAACAGTCCATAAAGCACCCAGGACGGCCCTGAGTGAAAGAGGGCCGTAGTAGGGTGCTCCTATAGCGGGCATTAAAATCAGAATGACCGTTAAATGCATTTATGACCATATTTGTGTTTTTGGGTTACCGCTTGTATAGCAATCAGTATCCATCGTGAAATTTCAAAGTGTCCATAATGCACTCAGGTCGCCCCCGACAGAGAGAGGGCCGTAGTAGGGTGTTTCCATAGCGGGCATTAATATCAGAATGACCCTTAAATGCATTTAGGACCATATTTGAATTTTTGGGTTACCAGATGCACGTTTTCAATCACCAGGTGCACGGTTTCAATCACCAGGTGCACGGCTCTATTTCCTCCTCCAGCACTTGTCAAACAGTCCATAAAGCACCCAGGACGGCCCTGAGTGAAAGAGGGCCGTAGTAGGGTGCTCCTATAGCGGGCATTAAAATCAGAATGACCGTTAAATGCATTTATGACCATATTTGTGTTTTTGGGTTACCAGATGCACGGTTTCAATCACCAGGTGCACGGCTCTATTTCCTCCTCCAGCACTTGTCAAACAGTCCATAAAGCACCCAGGACGGCCCTGAGTGAAAGAGGGCCGTAGTAGGGTGCTCCTATAGCGGGCATTAAAATCAGAATGACCGTTAAATGCATTTATGACCATATTTGTGTTTTTGGGTTACCGCTTGTATAGCAATCAGTATCCATCGTGAAATTTCAAAGTGTCCATAATGCACTCAGGTCGCCCCCGACAGAGAGAGGGCCGTAGTAGGGTGTTTCCATAGCGGGCATTAATATCAGAATGACCCTTAAATGCATTTAGGACCATATTTGAATTTTTGGGTTACCAGATGCACGTTTTCAATCACCAGGTGCACGGTTTCAATCACCAGGTGCACGGCTCTATTTCCTCCTCCAGCACTTGTCAAACAGTCCATAAAGCACCCAGGACGGCCCTGAGTGAAAGAGGGCCGTAGTAGGGTGCTCCTATAGCGGGCATTAAAATCAGAATGACCGTTAAATGCATTTATGACCATATTTGTGTTTTTGGGTTACCGCTTGTATAGCAATCAGTATCCATCGTGAAATTTCAAAGTGTCCATAATGCACTCAGGTCGCCCCCGACAGAGAGAGGGCCGTAGTAGGGTGTTTCCATAGCGGGCATTAATATCAGAATGACCCTTAAATGCATTTAGGACCATATTTGAATTTTTGGGTTACCAGATGCACGTTTTCAATCACCAGGTGCACGGTTTCAATCACCAGGTGCACGGCTCTATTTCCTCCTCCAGCACTTGTCAAACAGTCCATAAAGCACCCAGGACGGCCCTGAGTGAAAGAGGGCCGTAGTAGGGTGCTCCTATAGCGGGCATTAAAATCAGAATGACCGTTAAATGCATTTATGACCATATTTGTGTTTTTGGGTTACCAGATGCACGGTTTCAATCACCAGGTGCACGGCTCTATTTCCTCCTCCAGCACTTGTCAAACAGTCCATAAAGCACCCAGGACGGCCCTGAGTGAAAGAGGGCCGTAGTAGGGTGCTCCTATAGCGGGCATTAAAATCAGAATGACCGTTAAATGCATTTATGACCATATTTGTGTTTTTGGGTTACCGCTTGTATAGCAATCAGTATCCATCGTGAAATTTCAAAGTGTCCATAATGCACTCAGGTCGCCCCCGACAGAGAGAGGGCCGTAGTAGGGTGTTTCCATAGCGGGCATTAATATCAGAATGACCCTTAAATGCATTTAGGACCATATTTGAATTTTTGGGTTACCAGATGCACGTTTTCAATCACCAGGTGCACGGTTTCAATCACCAGGTGCACGGCTCTATTTCCTCCTCCAGCACTTGTCAAACAGTCCATAAAGCACCCAGGACGGCCCTGAGTGAAAGAGGGCCGTAGTAGGGTGCTCCTATAGCGGGCATTAAAATCAGAATGACCGTTAAATGCATTTATGACCATATTTGTGTTTTTGGGTTACCGCTTGTATAGCAATCAGTATCCATCGTGAAATTTCAAAGTGTCCATAATGCACTCAGGTCGCCCCCGACAGAGAGAGGGCCGTAGTAGGGTGTTTCCATAGCGGGCATTAATATCAGAATGACCCTTAAATGCATTTAGGACCATATTTGAATTTTTGGGTTACCAGATGCACGTTTTCAATCACCAGGTGCACGGTTTCAATCACCAGGTGCACGGCTCTATTTCCTCCTCCAGCACTTGTCAAACAGTCCATAAAGCACCCAGGACGGCCCTGAGTGAAAGAGGGCCGTAGTAGGGTGCTCCTATAGCGGGCATTAAAATCAGAATGACCGTTAAATGCATTTATGACCATATTTGTGTTTTTGGGTTACCAGATGCACGGTTTCAATCACCAGGTGCACGGCTCTATTTCCTCCTCCAGCACTTGTCAAACAGTCCATAAAGCACCCAGGACGGCCCTGAGTGAAAGAGGGCCGTAGTAGGGTGCTCCTATAGCGGGCATTAAAATCAGAATGACCGTTAAATGCATTTATGACCATATTTGTGTTTTTGGGTTACCGCTTGTATAGCAATCAGTATCCATCGTGAAATTTCAAAGTGTCCATAATGCACTCAGGTCGCCCCCGACAGAGAGAGGGCCGTAGTAGGGTGTTTCCATAGCGGGCATTAATATCAGAATGACCCTTAAATGCATTTAGGACCATATTTGAATTTTTGGGTTACCAGATGCACGTTTTCAATCACCAGGTGCACGGTTTCAATCACCAGGTGCACGGCTCTATTTCCTCCTCCAGCACTTGTCAAACAGTCCATAAAGCACCCAGGACGGCCCTGAGTGAAAGAGGGCCGTAGTAGGGTGCTCCTATAGCGGGCATTAAAATCAGAATGACCGTTAAATGCATTTATGACCATATTTGTGTTTTTGGGTTACCGCTTGTATAGCAATCAGTATCCATCGTGAAATTTCAAAGTGTCCATAATGCACTCAGGTCGCCCCCGACAGAGAGAGGGCCGTAGTAGGGTGTTTCCATAGCGGGCATTAATATCAGAATGACCCTTAAATGCATTTAGGACCATATTTGAATTTTTGGGTTACCAGATGCACGTTTTCAATCACCAGGTGCACGGTTTCAATCACCAGGTGCACGGCTCTATTTCCTCCTCCAGCACTTGTCAAACAGTCCATAAAGCACCCAGGACGGCCCTGAGTGAAAGAGGGCCGTAGTAGGGTGCTCCTATAGCGGGCATTAAAATCAGAATGACCGTTAAATGCATTTATGACCATATTTGTGTTTTTGGGTTACCAGATGCACGGTTTCAATCACCAGGTGCACGGCTCTATTTCCTCCTCCAGCACTTGTCAAACAGTCCATAAAGCACCCAGGACGGCCCTGAGTGAAAGAGGGCCGTAGTAGGGTGCTCCTATAGCGGGCATTAAAATCAGAATGACCGTTAAATGCATTTATGACCATATTTGTGTTTTGGGTTACCAGATGCACGGTTTCAATCACCAGGTGCACGGCTCTATTTCCTCCTCCAGCACTTGTCAAACAGTCCATAAAGCACCCAGGACGGCCCTGAGTGAAAGAGGGCCGTAGTAGGGTGCTCCTATAGCGGGCATTAAAATCAGAATGACCGTTAAATGCATTTATGACCATATTTGTGTTTTTGGGTTACCAGATGCACGGTTTCAATCACCAGGTGCACGGCTCTATTTCCTCCTCCAGCACTTGTCAAACAGTCCATAAAGCACCCAGGACGGCCCTGAGTGAAAGAGGGCCGTAGTAGGGTGCTCCTATAGCGGGCATTAAAATCAGAATGACCGTTAAATGCATTTATGACCATATTTGTGTTTTTGGGTTACCAGATGCACGGTTTCAATCACCAGGTGCACGGCTCTATTTCCTCCTCCAGCACTTGTCAAACAGTCCATAAAGCACCCAGGACGGCCCTGAGTGAAAGAGGGCCGTAGTAGGGTGCTCCTATAGCGGGCATTAAAATCAGAATGACCGTTAAATGCATTTATGACCATATTTGTGTTTTTGGGTTACCGCTTGTATAGCAATCAGTATCCATCGTGAAATTTCAAAGTGTCCATAATGCACTCAGGTCGCCCCCGACAGAGAGAGGGCCGTAGTAGGGTGTTTCCATAGCGGGCATTAATATCAGAATGACCCTTAAATGCATTTAGGACCATATTTGAATTTTTGGGTTACCAGATGCACGTTTTCAATCACCAGGTGCACGGTTTCAATCACCAGGTGCACGGCTCTATTTCCTCCTCCAGCACTTGTCAAACAGTCCATAAAGCACCCAGGACGGCCCTGAGTGAAAGAGGGCCGTAGTAGGGTGCTCCTATAGCGGGCATTAAAATCAGAATGACCGTTAAATGCATTTATGACCATATTTGTGTTTTTGGGTTACCAGATGCACGGTTTCAATCACCAGGTGCACGGCTCTATTTCCTCCTCCAGCACTTGTCAAACAGTCCATAAAGCACCCAGGACGGCCCTGAGTGAAAGAGGGCCGTAGTAGGGTGCTCCTATAGCGGGCATTAAAATCAGAATGACCGTTAAATGCATTTATGACCATATTTGTGTTTTTGGGTTACCAGATGCACGGTTTCAATCACCAGGTGCACGGCTCTATTTCCTCCTCCAGCACTTGTCAAACAGTCCATAAAGCACCCAGGACGGCCCTGAGTGAAAGAGGGCCGTAGTAGGGTGCTCCTATAGCGGGCATTAAAATCAGAATGACCGTTAAATGCATTTATGACCATATTTGTGTTTTTGGGTTACCGCTTGTATAGCAATCAGTATCCATCGTGAAATTTCAAAGTGTCCATAATGCACTCAGGTCGCCCCCGACAGAGAGAGGGCCGTAGTAGGGTGTTTCCATAGCGGGCATTAATATCAGAATGACCCTTAAATGCATTTAGGACCATATTTGAATTTTTGGGTTACCAGATGCACGTTTTCAATCACCAGGTGCACGGTTTCAATCACCAGGTGCACGGCTCTATTTCCTCCTCCAGCACTTGTCAAACAGTCCATAAAGCACCCAGGACGGCCCTGAGTGAAAGAGGGCCGTAGTAGGGTGCTCCTATAGCGGGCATTAAAATCAGAATGACCGTTAAATGCATTTATGACCATATTTGTGTTTTTGGGTTACCGCTTGTATAGCAATCAGTATCCATCGTGAAATTTCAAAGTGTCCATAATGCACTCAGGTCGCCCCCGACAGAGAGAGGGCCGTAGTAGGGTGTTTCCATAGCGGGCATTAATATCAGAATGACCCTTAAATGCATTTAGGACCATATTTGAATTTTTGGGTTACCAGATGCACGTTTTCAATCACCAGGTGCACGGTTTCAATCACCAGGTGCACGGCTCTATTTCCTCCTCCAGCACTTGTCAAACAGTCCATAAAGCACCCAGGACGGCCCTGAGTGAAAGAGGGCCGTAGTAGGGTGCTCCTATAGCGGGCATTAAAATCAGAATGACCGTTAAATGCATTTATGACCATATTTGTGTTTTTGGGTTACCAGATGCACGGTTTCAATCACCAGGTGCACGGCTCTATTTCCTCCTCCAGCACTTGTCAAACAGTCCATAAAGCACCCAGGACGGCCCTGAGTGAAAGAGGGCCGTAGTAGGGTGCTCCTATAGCGGGCATTAAAATCAGAATGACCGTTAAATGCATTTATGACCATATTTGTGTTTTTGGGTTACCGCTTGTATAGCAATCAGTATCCATCGTGAAATTTCAAAGTGTCCATAATGCACTCAGGTCGCCCCCGACAGAGAGAGGGCCGTAGTAGGGTGTTTCCATAGCGGGCATTAATATCAGAATGACCCTTAAATGCATTTAGGACCATATTTGAATTTTTGGGTTACCAGATGCACGTTTTCAATCACCAGGTGCACGGTTTCAATCACCAGGTGCACGGCTCTATTTCCTCCTCCAGCACTTGTCAAACAGTCCATAAAGCACCCAGGACGGCCCTGAGTGAAAGAGGGCCGTAGTAGGGTGCTCCTATAGCGGGCATTAAAATCAGAATGACCGTTAAATGCATTTATGACCATATTTGTGTTTTTGGGTTACCAGATGCACGGTTTCAATCACCAGGTGCACGGCTCTATTTCCTCCTCCAGCACTTGTCAAACAGTCCATAAAGCACCCAGGACGGCCCTGAGTGAAAGAGGGCCGTAGTAGGGTGCTCCTATAGCGGGCATTAAAATCAGAATGACCGTTAAATGCATTTATGACCATATTTGTGTTTTTGGGTTACCGCTTGTATAGCAATCAGTATCCATCGTGAAATTTCAAAGTGTCCATAATGCACTCAGGTCGCCCCCGACAGAGAGAGGGCCGTAGTAGGGTGTTTCCATAGCGGGCATTAATATCAGAATGACCCTTAAATGCATTTAGGACCATATTTGAATTTTTGGGTTACCAGATGCACGTTTTCAATCACCAGGTGCACGGTTTCAATCACCAGGTGCACGGCTCTATTTCCTCCTCCAGCACTTGTCAAACAGTCCATAAAGCACCCAGGACGGCCCTGAGTGAAAGAGGGCCGTAGTAGGGTGCTCCTATAGCGGGCATTAAAATCAGAATGACCGTTAAATGCATTTATGACCATATTTGTGTTTTTGGGTTACCAGATGCACGGTTTCAATCACCAGGTGCACGGCTCTATTTCCTCCTCCAGCACTTGTCAAACAGTCCATAAAGCACCCAGGACGGCCCTGAGTGAAAGAGGGCCGTAGTAGGGTGCTCCTATAGCGGGCATTAAAATCAGAATGACCGTTAAATGCATTTATGACCATATTTGTGTTTTTGGGTTACCGCTTGTATAGCAATCAGTATCCATCGTGAAATTTCAAAGTGTCCATAATGCACTCAGGTCGCCCCCGACAGAGAGAGGGCCGTAGTAGGGTGTTTCCATAGCGGGCATTAATATCAGAATGACCCTTAAATGCATTTAGGACCATATTTGAATTTTTGGGTTACCAGATGCACGTTTTCAATCACCAGGTGCACGGTTTCAATCACCAGGTGCACGGCTCTATTTCCTCCTCCAGCACTTGTCAAACAGTCCATAAAGCACCCAGGACGGCCCTGAGTGAAAGAGGGCCGTAGTAGGGTGCTCCTATAGCGGGCATTAAAATCAGAATGACCGTTAAATGCATTTATGACCATATTTGTGTTTTTGGGTTACCAGATGCACGGTTTCAATCACCAGGTGCACGGCTCTATTTCCTCCTCCAGCACTTGTCAAACAGTCCATAAAGCACCCAGGACGGCCCTGAGTGAAAGAGGGCCGTAGTAGGGTGCTCCTATAGCGGGCATTAAAATCAGAATGACCGTTAAATGCATTTATGACCATATTTGTGTTTTTGGGTTACCGCTTGTATAGCAATCAGTATCCATCGTGAAATTTCAAAGTGTCCATAATGCACTCAGGTCGCCCCCGACAGAGAGAGGGCCGTAGTAGGGTGTTTCCATAGCGGGCATTAATATCAGAATGACCCTTAAATGCATTTAGGACCATATTTGAATTTTTGGGTTACCAGATGCACGTTTTCAATCACCAGGTGCACGGTTTCAATCACCAGGTGCACGGCTCTATTTCCTCCTCCAGCACTTGTCAAACAGTCCATAAAGCACCCAGGACGGCCCTGAGTGAAAGAGGGCCGTAGTAGGGTGCTCCTATAGCGGGCATTAAAATCAGAATGACCGTTAAATGCATTTATGACCATATTTGTGTTTTTGGGTTACCAGATGCACGGTTTCAATCACCAGGTGCACGGCTCTATTTCCTCCTCCAGCACTTGTCAAACAGTCCATAAAGCACCCAGGACGGCCCTGAGTGAAAGAGGGCCGTAGTAGGGTGCTCCTATAGCGGGCATTAAAATCAGAATGACCGTTAAATGCATTTATGACCATATTTGTGTTTTTGGGTTACCGCTTGTATAGCAATCAGTATCCATCGTGAAATTTCAAAGTGTCCATAATGCACTCAGGTCGCCCCCGACAGAGAGAGGGCCGTAGTAGGGTGTTTCCATAGCGGGCATTAATATCAGAATGACCCTTAAATGCATTTAGGACCATATTTGAATTTTTGGGTTACCAGATGCACGTTTTCAATCACCAGGTGCACGGTTTCAATCACCAGGTGCACGGCTCTATTTCCTCCTCCAGCACTTGTCAAACAGTCCATAAAGCACCCAGGACGGCCCTGAGTGAAAGAGGGCCGTAGTAGGGTGCTCCTATAGCGGGCATTAAAATCAGAATGACCGTTAAATGCATTTATGACCATATTTGTGTTTTTGGGTTACCAGATGCACGGTTTCAATCACCAGGTGCACGGCTCTATTTCCTCCTCCAGCACTTGTCAAACAGTCCATAAAGCACCCAGGACGGCCCTGAGTGAAAGAGGGCCGTAGTAGGGTGCTCCTATAGCGGGCATTAAAATCAGAATGACCGTTAAATGCATTTATGACCATATTTGTGTTTTTGGGTTACCGCTTGTATAGCAATCAGTATCCATCGTGAAATTTCAAAGTGTCCATAATGCACTCAGGTCGCCCCCGACAGAGAGAGGGCCGTAGTAGGGTGTTTCCATAGCGGGCATTAATATCAGAATGACCCTTAAATGCATTTAGGACCATATTTGAATTTTTGGGTTACCAGATGCACGTTTTCAATCACCAGGTGCACGGTTTCAATCACCAGGTGCACGGCTCTATTTCCTCCTCCAGCACTTGTCAAACAGTCCATAAAGCACCCAGGACGGCCCTGAGTGAAAGAGGGCCGTAGTAGGGTGCTCCTATAGCGGGCATTAAAATCAGAATGACCGTTAAATGCATTTATGACCATATTTGTGTTTTTGGGTTACCAGATGCACGGTTTCAATCACCAGGTGCACGGCTCTATTTCCTCCTCCAGCACTTGTCAAACAGTCCATAAAGCACCCAGGACGGCCCTGAGTGAAAGAGGGCCGTAGTAGGGTGCTCCTATAGCGGGCATTAAAATCAGAATGACCGTTAAATGCATTTATGACCATATTTGTGTTTTTGGGTTACCAGATGCACGGTTTCAATCACCAGGTGCACGGCTCTATTTCCTCCTCCAGCACTTGTCAAACAGTCCATAAAGCACCCAGGACGGCCCTGAGTGAAAGAGGGCCGTAGTAGGGTGCTCCTATAGCGGGCATTAAAATCAGAATGACCGTTAAATGCATTTATGACCATATTTGTGTTTTTGGGTTACCGCTTGTATAGCAATCAGTATCCATCGTGAAATTTCAAAGTGTCCATAATGCACTCAGGTCGCCCCCGACAGAGAGAGGGCCGTAGTAGGGTGTTTCCATAGCGGGCATTAATATCAGAATGACCCTTAAATGCATTTAGGACCATATTTGAATTTTTGGGTTACCAGATGCACGTTTTCAATCACCAGGTGCACGGTTTCAATCACCAGGTGCACGGCTCTATTTCCTCCTCCAGCACTTGTCAAACAGTCCATAAAGCACCCAGGACGGCCCTGAGTGAAAGAGGGCCGTAGTAGGGTGCTCCTATAGCGGGCATTAAAATCAGAATGACCGTTAAATGCATTTATGACCATATTTGTGTTTTTGGGTTACCAGATGCACGGTTTCAATCACCAGGTGCACGGCTCTATTTCCTCCTCCAGCACTTGTCAAACAGTCCATAAAGCACCCAGGACGGCCCTGAGTGAAAGAGGGCCGTAGTAGGGTGCTCCTATAGCGGGCATTAAAATCAGAATGACCGTTAAATGCATTTATGACCATATTTGTGTTTTTGGGTTACCGCTTGTATAGCAATCAGTATCCATCGTGAAATTTCAAAGTGTCCATAATGCACTCAGGTCGCCCCCGACAGAGAGAGGGCCGTAGTAGGGTGTTTCCATAGCGGGCATTAATATCAGAATGACCCTTAAATGCATTTAGGACCATATTTGAATTTTTGGGTTACCAGATGCACGTTTTCAATCACCAGGTGCACGGTTTCAATCACCAGGTGCACGGCTCTATTTCCTCCTCCAGCACTTGTCAAACAGTCCATAAAGCACCCAGGACGGCCCTGAGTGAAAGAGGGCCGTAGTAGGGTGCTCCTATAGCGGGCATTAAAATCAGAATGACCGTTAAATGCATTTATGACCATATTTGTGTTTTTGGGTTACCAGATGCACGGTTTCAATCACCAGGTGCACGGCTCTATTTCCTCCTCCAGCACTTGTCAAACAGTCCATAAAGCACCCAGGACGGCCCTGAGTGAAAGAGGGCCGTAGTAGGGTGCTCCTATAGCGGGCATTAAAATCAGAATGACCGTTAAATGCATTTATGACCATATTTGTGTTTTTGGGTTACCAGATGCACGGTTTCAATCACCAGGTGCACGGCTCTATTTCCTCCTCCAGCACTTGTCAAACAGTCCATAAAGCACCCAGGACGGCCCTGAGTGAAAGAGGGCCGTAGTAGGGTGCTCCTATAGCGGGCATTAAAATCAGAATGACCGTTAAATGCATTTATGACCATATTTGTGTTTTTGGGTTACCGCTTGTATAGCAATCAGTATCCATCGTGAAATTTCAAAGTGTCCATAATGCACTCAGGTCGCCCCCGACAGAGAGAGGGCCGTAGTAGGGTGTTTCCATAGCGGGCATTAATATCAGAATGACCCTTAAATGCATTTAGGACCATATTTGAATTTTTGGGTTACCAGATGCACGTTTTCAATCACCAGGTGCACGGTTTCAATCACCAGGTGCACGGCTCTATTTCCTCCTCCAGCACTTGTCAAACAGTCCATAAAGCACCCAGGACGGCCCTGAGTGAAAGAGGGCCGTAGTAGGGTGCTCCTATAGCGGGCATTAAAATCAGAATGACCGTTAAATGCATTTATGACCATATTTGTGTTTTTGGGTTACCAGATGCACGGTTTCAATCACCAGGTGCACGGCTCTATTTCCTCCTCCAGCACTTGTCAAACAGTCCATAAAGCACCCAGGACGGCCCTGAGTGAAAGAGGGCCGTAGTAGGGTGCTCCTATAGCGGGCATTAAAATCAGAATGACCGTTAAATGCATTTATGACCATATTTGTGTTTTTGGGTTACCGCTTGTATAGCAATCAGTATCCATCGTGAAATTTCAAAGTGTCCATAATGCACTCAGGTCGCCCCCGACAGAGAGAGGGCCGTAGTAGGGTGTTTCCATAGCGGGCATTAATATCAGAATGACCCTTAAATGCATTTAGGACCATATTTGAATTTTTGGGTTACCAGATGCACGTTTTCAATCACCAGGTGCACGGTTTCAATCACCAGGTGCACGGCTCTATTTCCTCCTCCAGCACTTGTCAAACAGTCCATAAAGCACCCAGGACGGCCCTGAGTGAAAGAGGGCCGTAGTAGGGTGCTCCTATAGCGGGCATTAAAATCAGAATGACCGTTAAATGCATTTATGACCATATTTGTGTTTTTGGGTTACCAGATGCACGGTTTCAATCACCAGGTGCACGGCTCTATTTCCTCCTCCAGCACTTGTCAAACAGTCCATAAAGCACCCAGGACGGCCCTGAGTGAAAGAGGGCCGTAGTAGGGTGCTCCTATAGCGGGCATTAAAATCAGAATGACCGTTAAATGCATTTATGACCATATTTGTGTTTTTGGGTTACCGCTTGTATAGCAATCAGTATCCATCGTGAAATTTCAAAGTGTCCATAATGCACTCAGGTCGCCCCCGACAGAGAGAGGGCCGTAGTAGGGTGTTTCCATAGCGGGCATTAATATCAGAATGACCCTTAAATGCATTTAGGACCATATTTGAATTTTTGGGTTACCAGATGCACGTTTTCAATCACCAGGTGCACGGTTTCAATCACCAGGTGCACGGCTCTATTTCCTCCTCCAGCACTTGTCAAACAGTCCATAAAGCACCCAGGACGGCCCTGAGTGAAAGAGGGCCGTAGTAGGGTGCTCCTATAGCGGGCATTAAAATCAGAATGACCGTTAAATGCATTTATGACCATATTTGTGTTTTTGGGTTACCAGATGCACGGTTTCAATCACCAGGTGCACGGCTCTATTTCCTCCTCCAGCACTTGTCAAACAGTCCATAAAGCACCCAGGACGGCCCTGAGTGAAAGAGGGCCGTAGTAGGGTGCTCCTATAGCGGGCATTAAAATCAGAATGACCGTTAAATGCATTTATGACCATATTTGTGTTTTGGGTTACCGCTTGTATAGCAATCAGTATCCATCGTGAAATTTCAAAGTGTCCATAATGCACTCAGGTCGCCCCCGACAGAGAGAGGGCCGTAGTAGGGTGTTTCCATAGCGGGCATTAATATCAGAATGACCCTTAAATGCATTTAGGACCATATTTGAATTTTTGGGTTACCAGATGCACGTTTTCAATCACCAGGTGCACGGTTTCAATCACCAGGTGCACGGCTCTATTTCCTCCTCCAGCACTTGTCAAACAGTCCATAAAGCACCCAGGACGGCCCTGAGTGAAAGAGGGCCGTAGTAGGGTGCTCCTATAGCGGGCATTAAAATCAGAATGACCGTTAAATGCATTTATGACCATATTTGTGTTTTTGGGTTACCAGATGCACGGTTTCAATCACCAGGTGCACGGCTCTATTTCCTCCTCCAGCACTTGTCAAACAGTCCATAAAGCACCCAGGACGGCCCTGAGTGAAAGAGGGCCGTAGTAGGGTGCTCCTATAGCGGGCATTAAAATCAGAATGACCGTTAAATGCATTTATGACCATATTTGTGTTTTTGGGTTACCGCTTGTATAGCAATCAGTATCCATCGTGAAATTTCAAAGTGTCCATAATGCACTCAGGTCGCCCCCGACAGAGAGAGGGCCGTAGTAGGGTGTTTCCATAGCGGGCATTAATATCAGAATGACCCTTAAATGCATTTAGGACCATATTTGAATTTTTGGGTTACCAGATGCACGTTTTCAATCACCAGGTGCACGGTTTCAATCACCAGGTGCACGGCTCTATTTCCTCCTCCAGCACTTGTCAAACAGTCCATAAAGCACCCAGGACGGCCCTGAGTGAAAGAGGGCCGTAGTAGGGTGCTCCTATAGCGGGCATTAAAATCAGAATGACCGTTAAATGCATTTATGACCATATTTGTGTTTTTGGGTTACCAGATGCACGGTTTCAATCACCAGGTGCACGGCTCTATTTCCTCCTCCAGCACTTGTCAAACAGTCCATAAAGCACCCAGGACGGCCCTGAGTGAAAGAGGGCCGTAGTAGGGTGCTCCTATAGCGGGCATTAAAATCAGAATGACCGTTAAATGCATTTATGACCATATTTGTGTTTTTGGGTTACCGCTTGTATAGCAATCAGTATCCATCGTGAAATTTCAAAGTGTCCATAATGCACTCAGGTCGCCCCCGACAGAGAGAGGGCCGTAGTAGGGTGTTTCCATAGCGGGCATTAATATCAGAATGACCCTTAAATGCATTTAGGACCATATTTGAATTTTTGGGTTACCAGATGCACGTTTTCAATCACCAGGTGCACGGTTTCAATCACCAGGTGCACGGCTCTATTTCCTCCTCCAGCACTTGTCAAACAGTCCATAAAGCACCCAGGACGGCCCTGAGTGAAAGAGGGCCGTAGTAGGGTGCTCCTATAGCGGGCATTAAAATCAGAATGACCGTTAAATGCATTTATGACCATATTTGTGTTTTTGGGTTACCAGATGCACGGTTTCAATCACCAGGTGCACGGCTCTATTTCCTCCTCCAGCACTTGTCAAACAGTCCATAAAGCACCCAGGACGGCCCTGAGTGAAAGAGGGCCGTAGTAGGGTGCTCCTATAGCGGGCATTAAAATCAGAATGACCGTTAAATGCATTTATGACCATATTTGTGTTTTTGGGTTACCGCTTGTATAGCAATCAGTATCCATCGTGAAATTTCAAAGTGTCCATAATGCACTCAGGTCGCCCCCGACAGAGAGAGGGCCGTAGTAGGGTGTTTCCATAGCGGGCATTAATATCAGAATGACCCTTAAATGCATTTAGGACCATATTTGAATTTTTGGGTTACCAGATGCACGTTTTCAATCACCAGGTGCACGGTTTCAATCACCAGGTGCACGGCTCTATTTCCTCCTCCAGCACTTGTCAAACAGTCCATAAAGCACCCAGGACGGCCCTGAGTGAAAGAGGGCCGTAGTAGGGTGCTCCTATAGCGGGCATTAAAATCAGAATGACCGTTAAATGCATTTATGACCATATTTGTGTTTTTGGGTTACCAGATGCACGGTTTCAATCACCAGGTGCACGGCTCTATTTCCTCCTCCAGCACTTGTCAAACAGTCCATAAAGCACCCAGGACGGCCCTGAGTGAAAGAGGGCCGTAGTAGGGTGCTCCTATAGCGGGCATTAAAATCAGAATGACCGTTAAATGCATTTATGACCATATTTGTGTTTTTGGGTTACCGCTTGTATAGCAATCAGTATCCATCGTGAAATTTCAAAGTGTCCATAATGCACTCAGGTCGCCCCCGAGAGAGAGGGCCGTAGTAGGGTGTTTCCATAGCGGGCATTAATATCAGAATGACCCTTAAATGCATTTAGGACCATATTTGAATTTTTGGGTTACCAGATGCACGTTTTCAATCACCAGGTGCACGGTTTCAATCACCAGGTGCACGGCTCTATTTCCTCCTCCAGCACTTGTCAAACAGTCCATAAAGCACCCAGGACGGCCCTGAGTGAAAGAGGGCCGTAGTAGGGTGCTCCTATAGCGGGCATTAAAATCAGAATGACCGTTAAATGCATTTATGACCATATTTGTGTTTTTGGGTTACCAGATGCACGGTTTCAATCACCAGGTGCACGGCTCTATTTCCTCCTCCAGCACTTGTCAAACAGTCCATAAAGCACCCAGGACGGCCCTGAGTGAAAGAGGGCCGTAGTAGGGTGCTCCTATAGCGGGCATTAAAATCAGAATGACCGTTAAATGCATTTATGACCATATTTGTGTTTTTGGGTTACCGCTTGTATAGCAATCAGTATCCATCGTGAAATTTCAAAGTGTCCATAATGCACTCAGGTCGCCCCCGACAGAGAGAGGGCCGTAGTAGGGTGTTTCCATAGCGGGCATTAATATCAGAATGACCCTTAAATGCATTTAGGACCATATTTGAATTTTTGGGTTACCAGATGCACGTTTTCAATCACCAGGTGCACGGTTTCAATCACCAGGTGCACGGCTCTATTTCCTCCTCCAGCACTTGTCAAACAGTCCATAAAGCACCCAGGACGGCCCTGAGTGAAAGAGGGCCGTAGTAGGGTGCTCCTATAGCGGGCATTAAAATCAGAATGACCGTTAAATGCATTTATGACCATATTTGTGTTTTTGGGTTACCAGATGCACGGTTTCAATCACCAGGTGCACGGCTCTATTTCCTCCTCCAGCACTTGTCAAACAGTCCATAAAGCACCCAGGACGGCCCTGAGTGAAAGAGGGCCGTAGTAGGGTGCTCCTATAGCGGGCATTAAAATCAGAATGACCGTTAAATGCATTTATGACCATATTTGTGTTTTTGGGTTACCGCTTGTATAGCAATCAGTATCCATCGTGAAATTTCAAAGTGTCCATAATGCACTCAGGTCGCCCCCGACAGAGAGAGGGCCGTAGTAGGGTGTTTCCATAGCGGGCATTAATATCAGAATGACCCTTAAATGCATTTAGGACCATATTTGAATTTTTGGGTTACCAGATGCACGTTTTCAATCACCAGGTGCACGGTTTCAATCACCAGGTGCACGGCTCTATTTCCTCCTCCAGCACTTGTCAAACAGTCCATAAAGCACCCAGGACGGCCCTGAGTGAAAGAGGGCCGTAGTAGGGTGCTCCTATAGCGGGCATTAAAATCAGAATGACCGTTAAATGCATTTATGACCATATTTGTGTTTTTGGGTTACCAGATGCACGGTTTCAATCACCAGGTGCACGGCTCTATTTCCTCCTCCAGCACTTGTCAAACAGTCCATAAAGCACCCAGGACGGCCCTGAGTGAAAGAGGGCCGTAGTAGGGTGCTCCTATAGCGGGCATTAAAATCAGAATGACCGTTAAATGCATTTATGACCATATTTGTGTTTTTGGGTTACCGCTTGTATAGCAATCAGTATCCATCGTGAAATTTCAAAGTGTCCATAATGCACTCAGGTCGCCCCCGACAGAGAGAGGGCCGTAGTAGGGTGTTTCCATAGCGGGCATTAATATCAGAATGACCCTTAAATGCATTTAGGACCATATTTGAATTTTTGGGTTACCAGATGCACGTTTTCAATCACCAGGTGCACGGTTTCAATCACCAGGTGCACGGCTCTATTTCCTCCTCCAGCACTTGTCAAACAGTCCATAAAGCACCCAGGACGGCCCTGAGTGAAAGAGGGCCGTAGTAGGGTGCTCCTATAGCGGGCATTAAAATCAGAATGACCGTTAAATGCATTTATGACCATATTTGTGTTTTTGGGTTACCAGATGCACGGTTTCAATCACCAGGTGCACGGCTCTATTTCCTCCTCCAGCACTTGTCAAACAGTCCATAAAGCACCCAGGACGGCCCTGAGTGAAAGAGGGCCGTAGTAGGGTGCTCCTATAGCGGGCATTAAAATCAGAATGACCGTTAAATGCATTTATGACCATATTTGTGTTTTTGGGTTACCAGATGCACGGTTTCAATCACCAGGTGCACGGCTCTATTTCCTCCTCCAGCACTTGTCAAACAGTCCATAAAGCACCCAGGACGGCCCTGAGTGAAAGAGGGCCGTAGTAGGGTGCTCCTATAGCGGGCATTAAAATCAGAATGACCGTTAAATGCATTTATGACCATATTTGTGTTTTTGGGTTACCGCTTGTATAGCAATCAGTATCCATCGTGAAATTTCAAAGTGTCCATAATGCACTCAGGTCGCCCCCGACAGAGAGAGGGCCGTAGTAGGGTGTTTCCATAGCGGGCATTAATATCAGAATGACCCTTAAATGCATTTAGGACCATATTTGAATTTTTGGGTTACCAGATGCACGTTTTCAATCACCAGGTGCACGGTTTCAATCACCAGGTGCACGGCTCTATTTCCTCCTCCAGCACTTGTCAAACAGTCCATAAAGCACCCAGGACGGCCCTGAGTGAAAGAGGGCCGTAGTAGGGTGCTCCTATAGCGGGCATTAAAATCAGAATGACCGTTAAATGCATTTATGACCATATTTGTGTTTTTGGGTTACCAGATGCACGGTTTCAATCACCAGGTGCACGGCTCTATTTCCTCCTCCAGCACTTGTCAAACAGTCCATAAAGCACCCAGGACGGCCCTGAGTGAAAGAGGGCCGTAGTAGGGTGCTCCTATAGCGGGCATTAAAATCAGAATGACCGTTAAATGCATTTATGACCATATTTGTGTTTTTGGGTTACCGCTTGTATAGCAATCAGTATCCATCGTGAAATTTCAAAGTGTCCATAATGCACTCAGGTCGCCCCGACAGAGAGAGGGCCGTAGTAGGGTGTTTCCATAGCGGGCATTAATATCAGAATGACCCTTAAATGCATTTAGGACCATATTTGAATTTTTGGGTTACCAGATGCACGTTTTCAATCACCAGGTGCACGGTTTCAATCACCAGGTGCACGGCTCTATTTCCTCCTCCAGCACTTGTCAAACAGTCCATAAAGCACCCAGGACGGCCCTGAGTGAAAGAGGGCCGTAGTAGGGTGCTCCTATAGCGGGCATTAAAATCAGAATGACCGTTAAATGCATTTATGACCATATTTGTGTTTTTGGGTTACCAGATGCACGGTTTCAATCACACAGGTGCACGGCTCTATTTCCTCCTCCAGCACTTGTCAAACAGTCCATAAAGCACCCAGGACGGCCCTGAGTGAAAGAGGGCCGTAGTAGGGTGCTCCTATAGCGGGCATTAAAATCAGAATGACCGTTAAATGCATTTATGACCATATTTGTGTTTTTGGGTTACCAGATGCACGGTTTCAATCACCAGGTGCACGGCTCTATTTCCTCCTCCAGCACTTGTCAAACAGTCCATAAAGCACCCAGGACGGCCCTGAGTGAAAGAGGGCCGTAGTAGGGTGCTCCTATAGCGGGCATTAAAATCAGAATGACCGTTAAATGCATTTATGACCATATTTGTGTTTTTGGGTTACCGCTTGTATAGCAATCAGTATCCATCGTGAAATTTCAAAGTGTCCATAATGCACTCAGGTCGCCCCCGACAGAGAGAGGGCCGTAGTAGGGTGTTTCCATAGCGGGCATTAATATCAGAATGACCCTTAAATGCATTTAGGACCATATTTGAATTTTTGGGTTACCAGATGCACGTTTTCAATCACCAGGTGCACGGTTTCAATCACCAGGTGCACGGCTCTATTTCCTCCTCCAGCACTTGTCAAACAGTCCATAAAGCACCCAGGACGGCCCTGAGTGAAAGAGGGCCGTAGTAGGGTGCTCCTATAGCGGGCATTAAAATCAGAATGACCGTTAAATGCATTTATGACCATATTTGTGTTTTGGGTTACCAGATGCACGGTTTCAATCACCAGGTGCACGGCTCTATTTCCTCCTCCAGCACTTGTCAAACAGTCCATAAAGCACCCAGGACGGCCCTGAGTGAAAGAGGGCCGTAGTAGGGTGCTCCTATAGCGGGCATTAAAATCAGAATGACCGTTAAATGCATTTATGACCATATTTGTGTTTTTGGGTTACCAGATGCACGGTTTCAATCACCAGGTGCACGGCTCTATTTCCTCCTCCAGCACTTGTCAAACAGTCCATAAAGCACCCAGGACGGCCCTGAGTGAAAGAGGGCCGTAGTAGGGTGCTCCTATAGCGGGCATTAAAATCAGAATGACCGTTAAATGCATTTATGACCATATTTGTGTTTTTGGGTTACCGCTTGTATAGCAATCAGTATCCATCGTGAAATTTCAAAGTGTCCATAATGCACTCAGGTCGCCCCCGACAGAGAGAGGGCCGTAGTAGGGTGTTTCCATAGCGGGCATTAATATCAGAATGACCCTTAAATGCATTTAGCATTTACCATATTTGAATTTTTGGTTACCAGATGCACGTTTTCAATCACCAGGTGCACGGTTTCAATCACCAGGTGCACGGCTCTATTTCCTCCTCCAGCACTTGTCAAACAGTCCATAAAGCACCCAGGACGGCCCTGAGTGAAAGAGGGCCGTAGTAGGGTGCTCCTATAGCGGGCATTAAAATCAGAATGACCGTTAAATGCATTTATGACCATATTTGTGTTTTTGGGTTACCAGATGCACGGTTTCAATCACCAGGTGCACGGCTCTATTTCCTCCTCCAGCACTTGTCAAACAGTCCATAAAGCACCCAGGACGGCCCTGAGTGAAAGAGGGCCGTAGTAGGGTGCTCCTATAGCGGGCATTAAAATCAGAATGACCGTTAAATGCATTTATGACCATATTGTGTTTTTGGGTTACCGCTTGTATAGCAATCAGTATCCATCGTGAAATTTCAAAGTGTCCATAATGCACTCAGGTCGCCCCCGACAGAGAGAGGGCCGTAGTAGGGTGTTTCCATAGCGGGCATTAATATCAGAATGACCCTTAAATGCATTTAGGACCATATTTGAATTTTTGGGTTACCAGATGCACGTTTTCAATCACCAGGTGCACGGTTTCAATCACCAGGTGCACGGCTCTATTTCCTCCTCCAGCACTTGTCAAACAGTCCATAAAGCACCCAGGACGGCCCTGAGTGAAAGAGGGCCGTAGTAGGGTGCTCCTATAGCGGGCATTAAAATCAGAATGACCGTTAAATGCATTTATGACCATATTTGTGTTTTTGGGTTACCAGATGCACGGTTTCAATCACCAGGTGCACGGCTCTATTTCCTCCTCCAGCACTTGTCAAACAGTCCATAAAGCACCCAGGACGGCCCTGAGTGAAAGAGGGCCGTAGTAGGGTGCTCCTATAGCGGGCATTAAATCAGAATGACCGTTAAATGCATTTATGACCATATTTGTGTTTTTGGGTTACCGCTTGTATAGCAATCAGTATCCATCGTGAAATTTCAAAGTGTCCATAATGCACTCAGGTCGCCCCGACAGAGAGAGGGCCGTAGTAGGGTGTTTTCCATAGCGGGCATTAATATCAGAATGACCCTTAAATGCATTTAGGACCATATTTGAATTTTTGGGTTACCAGATGCACGTTTTCAATCACCAGGTGCACGGTTTCAATCACCAGGTGCACGGCTCTATTTCCTCCTCCAGCACTTGTCAAACAGTCCATAAAGCACCCAGGACGGCCCTGAGTGAAAA
>NW_022262379.1:0-27500 GCF_002021735.2 Oncorhynchus kisutch | reverse complement strand
GAGGCATATAACCTGGTTAGGGGTGTTTGGCCTTTAGGCCTGTATGTCCCTTCATCCCATGAGAGAGAGTTTAACTTTTTAAGCCTCTCTGTGTCTTCTTATTCATAATCTTTTAATTTTTGGGTTACCGCTTGTATAGCAATCAGTATCCATCGTGAAATTTCAAAGTGTCCATAATGCACTCAGGTCGCCCCCGACAGAGAGAGGGCCGTAGTAGGGTGTTTCCATAGCGGGCATTAATATCAGAATGACCCTTAAATGCATTTAGGACCATATTTGAATTTTTGGGTTACCAGATGCACGTTTTCAATCACCAGGTGCACGGTTTCAATCACCAGGTGCACGGCTCTATTTCCTCCTCCAGCACTTGTCAAACAGTCCATAAAGCACCCAGGACGGCCCTGAGTGAAAGAGGGCCGTAGTAGGGTGCTCCTATAGCGGGCATTAAAATCAGAATGACCGTTAATGCATTTATGACCATATTTGTGTTTTTGGGTTACCAGATGCACGGTTTCAATCACCAGGTGCACGGCTCTATTTCCTCCTCCAGCACTTGTCAAACAGTCCATAAAGCACCCAGGACGGCCCTGAGTGAAAGAGGGCGTAGTAGGGGTGCTCCTATAGCCGGGCATTAAAATCAGAATGGACCGTTTAAAATGCATTTATGACCATATTTGTGTTTTTGGGTTACCAGATGCACGGTTTCAATCACCAGGTGCACGGCTCTATTTCCTCCTCCAGCACTTGTCAAACAGTCCATAAAGCACCCAGGACGGCCCTGAGTGAAAGAGGGCCGTAGTAGGGTGCTCCTATAGCGGGCAATTAAAATCAGAATGACCGTTAAATGCATTTCTGACCATATTTGTGTTTTTGGGGTTACCGCTTGTATAGCAATCAGTATCCATCGTGAAATTTCAAAGTGTCCATAATGCACTCAGGTGCCCCCGACAGAGAGAGGGCCGTAGTAGGGTGTTTCCATAGCGGGCATTAATATCAGAATGACCCTTAAATGCATTTAGGACCATATTTGAATTTTTGGGTTAACAGATGCACGTTTTCAATCACCAGGTGCACGGTTTCAATCACCAGGTGCACGGCTCTATTTCCTCCTCCAGCACTTGTCAAACAGTCCATAAAGCACCCAGGACGGCCCTGAGTGAAAGAGGGCCGTAGTAGGGTGCTCCTATAGCGGGCATTAAAATCAGAAATGACCGTTAAATGCATTTAATGACCATATTTGTGTTTTGGGTTACCGCTTGTATAGCAATCAGTATCCATCGTGAAATTTCAAAGTGTCCATAATGCACTCAGGTCGCCCCCCGACAGAGAGAGGGCCGTAGTAGGGTGTTCCATAGCGGGGCATTAATATCAGAATGACCCTTAAATGCATTAGGACCATATTTGAATTTTTGGGTTACCAGATGCACGTTTTCAATCACCAGGTTCACGGTTTCAATCACCAGGTGCACGGCCTCTATTTCCTCCTCCAGCACTTGTCAAACAGTCCATAAAGCACCCAGGACGGCCCTGAGTGAAAGAGGGCCGTAGTAGGGTGCTCCTATAGCGGGCATTAAAATCAGAATGACCGTTAAATGCATTTATGACCATATTTGTGTTTTTGGGTTACCAGATGCACGGTTTCAATCACCAGGTGCACGGCTCTATTTCCTCCTCCAGCACTTGTCAAACAGTCCATAAAGCACCCAGGACGGCCCTGAGTGAAAGAGGGCCGTAGTAGGGTGCTCCTATAGCGGGCATTAAAATCAGAATGACCGTTAAATGCATTTATGACCATATTTGTGTTTTTGGGTTACCGCTTGTATAGCAATCAGTATCCATCGTGAAATTTCAAAGTGTCCATAATGCACTCAGGTCGCCCCCGACAGAGAGAGGGCCGTAGTAGGGTGTTTCCATAGCGGGCATTAATATCAGAATGACCCTTAAATGCATTTAGGACCATATTTGAATTTTTGGGTTACCAGATGCACGTTTTCAATCACCAGGTGCACGGTTTCAATCACCAGGTGCACGGCTCTATTTCCTCCTCCAGCACTTGTCAAACAGTCCATAAAGCACCCAGGACGGCCCTGAGTGAAAGAGGGCCGTAGTAGGGTGCTCCTATAGCGGGCATTAAAATCAGAATGACCGTTAAATGCATTTATGACCATATTTGTGTTTTTGGGTTACCAGATGCACGGTTTCAATCACCAGGTGCACGGCTCTATTTCCTCCTCCAGCACTTGTCAAACAGTCCATAAAGCACCCAGGACGGCCCTGAGTGAAAGAGGGCCGTAGTAGGGTGCTCCTATAGCGGGCATTAAAATCAGAATGACCGTTAAATGCATTTATGACCATATTTGTGTTTTTGGGTTACCAGATGCACGGTTTCAATCACCAGGTGCACGGCTCTATTTCCTCCTCCAGCACTTGTCAAACAGTCCATAAAGCACCCAGGACGGCCCTGAGTGAAAGAGGGCCGTAGTAGGGTGCTCCTATAGCGGGCAATTAAAATCAGAATAGACCGTTAAATGCATTTATGACCATATTTGTGTTTTTGGGTCTAACCGCTTGTATAGCAATCAGTATCCATCGTGAAATTTCAAAGTGTCCATAATGCACTCAGGTCGCCCCCCGACAGAGAGAGGGCCGTAGTAGGGTGTTTCCATAGCGGGCATTAATATCCGAATGACCCTTAAATGCATTTTAGGACCATATTTGAAATTTTTGGGTTACCAGATGCACGTTTTTCAATCACCAGGTGGCACGGTTTTCAATCACCAGGTGCACGGCTCTATTTCCTCCTCCAGCACTTGTCAAAACAGTCCATAAAGCACCCAGGACGGCCCTGAGTGAAAGAGGGCCGTAGTAGGGTGCTCCTATAGCGGGCATTAAAATCAGAATGACCGTTAAATGCATTTATGACCATATTTGTGTTTTGGGTTACCAGATGCACGGTTTCAATCACCAGGTGCACGGCTCTATTTCCTCCTCCAGCACTTGTCAAACAGTCCATAAAGCACCCAGGACGGCCCTGAGTGAAAGAGGGCCGTAGTAGGGTGCTCTATAGCGGGCATTAAAATCAGAATGACCGTTAAATGCATTTATGACCATATTTGTGTTTTTGGGTTACCAGATGCACGGTTTCAATCACCAGGTGCACGGCTCTATTTCCTCCTCAGCACTTGTCAAACAGTCCATAAAGCACCCAGGACGGCCCTGAGTGAAAGAGGGCCGTAGTAGGGTGCTCCTATAGCGGGCATTAAAATCAGAATGACCGTTAAATGCATTTATGACCATATTTGTGTTTTTGGGTTACCAGCTTGCACGGTTTCATCACCAGGTGCACGGCCTATTCCTCCTCCAGCAATTGTCAACAGTCCATAAGCACCCAGGACGGCCCCTGAGGAAAGAGGGCCGTAGTAGGGTGCTCCTATAGCGGGCATTAATATCAGAATGACCCTTAAATGCATTTATGACCATATTTGATGTTTTTGGGTTACCAGATGCACGGTTTCAATCCACCAGGTGCACGGCTCTATTTCCTCCTCCAGCACTTGTCAAACAGTCCCTAAAGCACCCAGGACGGCCCTGAGTGAAAGAGGGCCGTAGTAGGGTGCTCCTATAGCGGGCATTAAAATCAGAATGACCGTTAAATGCATTTATGACCATATTTGTGTTTTTTGGGTTACCAGATGCACGGTTTCAATCACCAGGTGCACGGCTCTATTTCCTCCTCCAGCACTTGTCAAACAGTCCATAAAGCACCCAGGACGGCCCTGAGTGAAAGAGGGCCGTAGTAGGGTGCTCCTATAGCGGGCATTAAATCAGAATGACCGTTAAATGCATTTATGACCATATTTGTGTTTTTGGGTTACAGATGCACGGTTTTCAATCACCAGGTGCACGGCTCTATTTCCTCCTCCAGCACTTGTCAAACAGTCCATAAAGCACCCAGGACGGCCCTGAGTGAAGAGGGCCGTAGTAGGGTGCTCCTATAGCGGGCATTAAAATCAGAATGACCGTTAAATGCATTTATGACCATATTTGTGTTTTTGGGTTACCGCTTGTATAGCAATCAGTATCCATCGTGAAATTTCAAAGTGTCCATAATGCACTCAGGTCGCCCCCGACAGAGAGAGGGCCGTAGTAGGGTGTTTCCATAGCGGGCATTAATATCAGAATGACCCTTAAATGCATTAGGACCATATTTGAATTTTTGGGTTACCAGATGCACGTTTTCAATCACCAGGTGCACGGTTTCAATCACCAGGTGCACGGCTCTATTTCCTCCTCCAGCACTTGTCAAACAGTCCATAAAGCACCCAGGACGGCCCTGAGTGAAAGAGGGCCGTAGTAGGGTGCTCCTATAGCGGGCATTAAAATCAGAATGACCGTTAAATGCATTTATGACCATATTTGTGTTTTTGGGTTACCAGATGCACGGTTTCAATCACCAGGTGCACGGCTCTATTTCCTCCTCCAGCACTTGTCAAACAGTCCATAAAGCACCCAGGACGGCCCTGAGTGAAAGAGGGCCGTAGTAGGGTGCTCCTATAGCGGGCATTAAAATCAGAATGACCGTTAAATGCATTTATGACCATATTTGTGTTTTTGGGTTACCAGATGCACGGTTTCAATCACCAGGTGCACGGCTCTATTTCTCCTCCAGCACTTGTCAAACAGTCCATAAAGCCCCAGGACGGCCCTGAGTGAAAGAGGGCCGTAGTAGGGTGCTCCTATAGCGGGCATTAAAATCAGAATGACCGTTAAATGCATTTATGACCATATTTGTGTTTTTGGGTACCAGATGCACGGTTTCAATCACCAGGTGCACGGCTCTATTTCCTCCTCCAGCACTTGTCAAACAGTCCATAAAGCACCCAGGACGGCCCTGAGTGAAAGAGGGCCGTAGTAGGGTGCTCCTATAGCGGGCATTAAAATCAGAATGACCGTTAATGCATTTATGACCATATTTGTGTTTTTGGGTTACCAGATGCACGGTTTCAATCACCAGGTGCACGGCTCTATTTCCTCCTCCAGCACTTGTCAAACAGTCCATAAAGCACCCAGGACGGCCCTGAGTGAAAGAGGGCCGTAGTAGGGTGCTCCTATAGCGGGCATTAAAATCAGAATGACCGTTAAATGCATTTATGACCATATTTGTGTTTTTGGGTTACCGCTTGTATAGCAATCAGTATCCATCGTGAAATTTCAAAGTGTCCATAATGCACTCAGGTCGCCCCGACAGAGAGAGGGCCGTAGTAGGGTGTTTCCATAGCGGGCATTAATATCAGAATGACCCTCTAAATGCATTTAGGACCATATTTGAATTTTTGGGTTACCAGATGCACGTTTTCAATCACCAGGTGCACGGTTCAATCACCAGGTGCACGGCTCTATTTCCTCCTCCAGCACTTGTCAAACAGTCCATAAAGCACCCAGGACGGCCCTGAGTGAAGAGGGCCGTAGTAGGGTGCTCCTATAGCGGGCATTAAAATCAGAATGACCGTTAAATGCATTTATGACCATATTTGTGTTTTTGGGTTACCAGATGCACGGTTTCAATCACCAGGTGCACGGCTCTATTTCCTCCTCCAGCACTTGTCAAACAGTCCATAAAGCACCCAGGACGGCCCTGAGTGAAAGAGGGCCGTAGTAGGGTGCTCCTATAGCGGGCATTAAAATCAGAATGACCGTTAAATGCATTTATGACCATATTTGTGTTTTTGGGTTACCGCTTGTATAGCAATCAGTATCCATCGTGAAATTTCAAAGTGTCCATAATGCACTCAGGTCGCCCCCCGACAGAGAGAGGGCCGTAGTAGGGTGTTTCCATAGCGGGCATTAATATCAGAATGACCCTTAAATGCATTTAGGACCATATTTGAATTTTTGGGTTACCAGATGCACGTTTTCAATCACCAGGTGCACGGTTTTCAATCACCAGGTGCACGGCTCTATTTCCTCCTCCAGCACTTGTCAAACAGTCCATAAAGCACCCAGGACGGCCCTGAGTGAAAGAGGGCCGTAGTAGGGTGCTCCTATAGCGGGCATTAAAATCAGAATGACGTTAATGCATTTATGACCATATTTGTGTTTTTGGGTTACCAGATGCACGGTTTCAATCACCAGGTGCACGGCTCTATTTCCTCCTCCAGCACTTGTCAAAACAGTCCATAAAGCACCCAGGACGGCCCTGAGTGAAAAGAGGGCCGTAGTAGGGTGCTCCTATAGCGGGCATTAAATCAGAATGACCGTTAAAATGCATTTATGACCATCTTTGTGTTTTGGGTTACCGCTTGTATAGCAATCAGTATCCATCGTTGAAATTTCAAAGTGTCCATAATGCACTCAGGTCGCCCCCGACAGAGAGAGGGCCGTAGTAGGGTGTTTCCATAGCGGGCATTAATATCAGAATGACCCTTAAATGCATTTAGGACCATATTTGAATTTTTTGGGTTACCAGATGCACGTTTTCAATCACCAGGTGCACGGTTTCCAATCACCAGGTGCACGGCTCTATTTCCTCCTCCAGCACTTGTCAAACAGTCCATAAAGCACCCAGGACGGCCCTGAGTGAAAGAGGGCCGTAGTAGGGTGCTCCTATAGCGGGCATTAAAATCAGAATGACCGTTAAATGCATTTATGACCATATTTGTGTTTTTGGGTTACCAGATGCACGGTTTCAATCACCAGGTGCACGGCTCTATTTCCTCCTCCAGCACTTGTCAAACAGTCCATAAAGCACCCAGGACGGCCCTGAGTGAAAGAGGGCCGTAGTAGGGTGCTCCTATAGCGGGCATTAAAATCAGAATGACCGTTAAATGCATTTATGACCATATTTGTGTTTTGGGTTACCGCTTGTATAGCAATCAGTATCCATCGTGAAATTTCAAAGTGTCCATAAGCACTCAGGTCGCCCCCGACAGAGAGAGGGCCGTAGTAGGGTGTTTCCATAGCGGGCATTAATATCAGAATGACCCTTAAATGCATTTAGGACCATATTTGAATTTTTGGGTTACCAGATGCACGTTTTCAATCACCAGGTGCACGGTTTCAATCACCAGGTGCACGGCTCTATTTCCTCCTCCAGCACTTGTCAAACAGTCCATAAAGCACCCAGGACGGCCCTGAGTGAAAGAGGGCCGTAGTAGGGTGCTCCTATAGCGGGCATTAAAATCAGAATGACCGTTAAATGCATTTATGACCATATTTGTGTTTTGGGTTACCAGATGCACGGTTTCAATCACCAGGTGCACGGCTCTATTTCCTCCTCCAGCACTTGTCAAACAGTCCATAAAGCACCCAGGACGGCCCTGAGTGAAAGAGGGCCGTAGTAGGGTGCTCCTATAGCGGGCATTAAAATCAGAATGACCGTTAAATGCATTTATGACCATATTTGTGTTTTTGGGTTACCAGATGCACGGTTTCAATCACCAGGTGCACGGCTCTATTTCCTCCTCCAGCACTTGTCAAACAGTCCATAAAGCACCCAGGACGGCCTGAGTGAAAGAGGGCCGTAGTAGGGTGCTCCTATAGCGGGCATTAAAATCAGAATGACCGTTAAATGCATTTATGACCATATTTGTGTTTTTGGGTTACCGCTTGTATAGCAATCAGTATCCATCGTGAAATTTCAAAGTGTCCATAATGCACTCAGGTCGCCCCCGACAGAGAGAGGGCCGTAGTAGGGTGTTTCCATAGCGGGCATTAATATCAGAATGACCCTTAAATGCATTTAGGACCATATTTGAATTTTTGGGTTACCAGATGCACGTTTTCAATCACCAGGTGCACGGTTTCAATCACCAGGTGCACGGCTCTATTTCCTCCTCCAGCACTTGTCAAACAGTCCATAAAGCACCCAGGACGGCCCTGAGTGAAAGAGGGCCGTAGTAGGGTGCTCCTATAGCGGGCATTAAAATCAGAATGACCGTTAAATGCATTTATGACCATATTTGTGTTTTTGGGTTACCAGATGCACGGTTTCAATCACCAGGTGCACGGCTCTATTTCCTCCTCCAGCACTTGTCAAACAGTCCATAAAGCACCCAGGACGGCCCTGAGTGAAAGAGGGCCGTAGTAGGGTGCTCCTATAGCGGGCATTAAAATCAGAATGACCGTTAAATGCATTTATGACCATATTTGTGTTTTTGGGTTACCGCTTGTATAGCAATCAGTATCCATCGTGAAATTTCAAAGTGTCCATAATGCACTCAGGTCGCCCCGACAGAGAGAGGGCCGTAGTAGGGTGTTTCCATAGCGGGCATTAATATCAGAATGACCCTTAAATGCATTTAGGACCATATTTGAATTTTGGGTTACCAGATGCACGTTTTCAATCACCAGGTGCACGGTTTCAATCACCAGGTGCACGGCTCTATTTCCTCCTCCAGCACTTGTCAAACAGTCCATAAAGCACCCAGGACGGCCCTGAGTGAAAGAGGGCCGTAGTAGGGTGCTCCTATAGCGGGCATTAAAATCAGAATGACCGTTAAATGCATTTATGACCATATTTGTGTTTTGGGTTACCAGATGCACGGTTTCAATCACCAGGTGCACGGCTCTATTTCCTCCTCCAGCACTTGTCAAACAGTCCATAAAGCACCCAGGACGGCCCTGAGTGAAAGAGGGCCGTAGTAGGGTGCTCCTATAGCGGGCATTAAAATCAGAATGACCGTTAAATGCATTTATGACCATATTTGTGTTTTTGGGTTACCAGATGCACGGTTTCAATCACCAGGTGCACGGCTCTATTTCCTCCTCCAGCACTTGTCAAACAGTCCATAAAGCACCCAGGACGGCCCTGAGTGAAAGAGGGCCGTAGTAGGGTGCTCCTATAGCGGGCATTAAAATCAGAATGACCGTTAAATGCATTTATGACCATATTTGTGTTTTTGGGTTACCGCTTGTATAGCAATCAGTATCCATCGTGAAATTTCAAAGTGTCCATAATGCACTCAGGTCGCCCCGACAGAGAGAGGGCCGTAGTAGGGTGTTTCCATAGCGGGCATTAATATCAGAATGACCCTTAAATGCATTTAGGACCATATTTGAATTTTTGGGTTACCAGATGCACGTTTTCAATCACCAGGTGCACGGTTTCAATCACCAGGTGCACGGCTCTATTTCCTCCTCCAGCACTTGTCAAACAGTCCATAAAGCACCCAGGACGGCCCTGAGTGAAAGAGGGCCGTAGTAGGGTGCTCCTATAGCGGGCATTAAAATCAGAATGACGTTAAATGCATTTATGACCATATTTGTGTTTTTGGGTTACCAGATGCACGGTTTCAATCACCAGGTGCACGGCTCTATTTCCTCCTCCCACTTGTCAAACAGTCCATAAAGCACCCAGGACGGCCCTGAGTGAAAGAGGGCCGTAGTAGGGTGCTCCTATAGCGGGCATTAAAATCAGAATGACCGTTAAATGCATTTATGACCATATTTGTGTTTTTGGGTTACCAGATGCACGGTTTCAATCACCAGGTGCACGGCTCTATTTCCTCCTCCAGCACTTGTCAAACAGTCCATAAAGCACCCAGGACGGCCCTGAGTGAAAGAGGGCCGTAGTAGGGTGCTCCTATAGCGGGCATTAAAATCAGAATGACCGTTAAATGCATTTATGACCATATTTGTGTTTTGGGTTACCGCTTGTATAGCAATCAGTATCCATCGTGAAATTTCAAAGTGTCCATAATGCACTCAGGTCGCCCCCGACAGAGAGAGGGCCGTAGTAGGGTGTTTCCATAGCGGGCATTAATATCAGAATGACCCTTAAATGCATTTAGGACCATATTTGAATTTTGGGTTACCAGATGCACGTTTTCAATCACCAGGTGCACGGTTTCAATCACCAGGTGCACGGCTCTATTTCCTCCTCCAGCACTTGTCAAACAGTCCATAAAGCACCCAGGACGGCCCTGAGTGAAAGAGGGCCGTAGTAGGGTGCTCCTATAGCGGGCATTAAAATCAGAATGACCGTTAAATGCATTTATGACCATATTTGTGTTTTGGGTTACCAGATGCACGGTTTCAATCACCAGGTGCACGGCTCTATTTCCTCCTCCAGCACTTGTCAAACAGTCCATAAAGCACCCAGGACGGCCCTGAGTGAAAGAGGGCCGTAGTAGGGTGCTCCTATAGCGGGCATTAAAATCAGAATGACCGTTAAATGCATTTATGACCATATTTGTGTTTTTGGGTTACCGCTTGCACGGTTTCATCACCAGGTGCACGGCTCTATTTCCTCCTCCAGCATGTCAAACAGTCCATAAAGCACCCAGGACGGCCCTGAGTGAAAGAGGGCCGTAGTAGGGTGCTCCTATAGCGGGCATTAAAATCAGAATGACCGTTAAATGCATTTAGGACCATATTTGTGTTTTTGGGTTACCAGATGCACGGTTTCAATCACCAGGTGCACGGCTCTATTTCCTCCTCCAGCACTTGTCAAACAGTCCATAAAGCACCCAGGACGGCCCTGAGTGAAAGAGGGCCGTAGTAGGGTGCTCCTATAGCGGGCATTAAAATCAGAATGACCGTTAAATGCATTTATGACCATATTTGTGTTTTTGGGTTACCAGATGCACGGTTTCAATCACCAGGTGCACGGCTCTATTTCCTCCTCCAGCACTTGTCAAACAGTCCATAAAGCACCCAGGACGGCCCTGAGTGAAAGAGGGCCGTAGTAGGGTGCTCCTATAGCGGGCATTAAAATCAGAATGACCGTTAAATGCATTTATGACCATATTTGTGTTTTTGGGTTACCGCTTGTATAGCAATCAGTATCCATCGTGAAATTTCAAAGTGTCCATAATGCACTCAGGTCGCCCCCGACAGAGAGAGGGCCGTACGTAGTAGGGTGTTTCCATAGCGGGCATTAATATCAGAATGACCCTTAAATGCATTTAGGACCATATTTGAATTTTTGGGTTACCAGATGCACGTTTTCAATCACCAGGTGCACGGTTTCAATCACCAGGTGCACGGCTCTATTTCCTCCTCCAGCACTTGTCAAACAGTCCATAAAGCACCCAGGACGGCCCTGAGTGAAAGAGGGCCGTAGTAGGGTGCTCCTATAGCGGGCATTAAAATCAGAATGACCGTTAAATGCATTTATGACCATATTGTGTTTTTGGGTTACCAGATGCACGGTTTCAATCACCAGGTGCACGGCTCTATTTCCTCCTCCAGCACTTGTCAAACAGTCCATAAAGCACCCAGGACGGCCCTGAGTGAAAGAGGGCCGTAGTAGGGTGCTCCTATAGCGGGCATTAAAATCAGAATGACCGTTAAATGCATTTATGACCATATTTGTGTTTGGGTTACCAGATGCACGGTTTCAATCACCAGGTGCACGGCTCTTTTCCTCCTCCAGCATTGTCAAACAGTCCATAAAGCACCCAGGACGCCCTGAGTGAAAGAGGCCGTAGTAGGGTGTGCTCCTATAGGGGCATTAAAATCAGAATGACCGTTAAATGCATTTATGACCATATTTGTGTTTTGGGTTGGTACCGGTTTATCACCAGGTGCACGGTATCCATCGTGAACTTTCAAAGTGTCCATAAAGCACCCAGGACGGCCCTGAGTGAAAGAGGGCCGTAGTAGGGTGCTCCATAGCGGGCATTAAATCAGAATGACCTTAAATGCATTTATGACCATATTTGGTTTTTGGGTTACCAGATGCACGTTTCAATCCAGGTGCACGGTTTCAATCACCAGGTGCACGGCTCTATTTCCTCCTCCAGCACTTGTCAAACAGTCCATAAAGCACCCAGGACGGCCCTGAGTGAAAGAGGGCCGTAGTAGGGTGCTCCTATAGCGGGCATTAAAATCAGAATGACCGTTAAATGCATTTATGACCATATTTGTGTTTTTGGGTTACCGCTTGTATAGCAATCAGTATCCATCGTGAAATTTCAAAGTGTCCATAATGCACTCAGGTCGCCCCCGACAGAGAGAGGGCCGTAGTAGGGTGTTTCCATAGCGGGCATTAATATCAGAATGACCCTTAAATGCATTTAGGACCATATTTGAATTTTTGGGTTACCAGATGCACGTTTTCAATCACCAGGTGCACGGTTTCAATCACCAGGTGCACGGCTCTATTTCCTCCTCCAGCACTTGTCAAACAGTCCATAAAGCACCCAGGACGGCCCTGAGTGAAAGAGGGCCGTAGTAGGGTGCTCCTATAGCGGGCATTAAAATCAGAATGACCGTTAAATGCATTTATGACCATATTTGTGTTTTTGGGTTACCAGATGCACGGTTTCAATCACCAGGTGCACGGCTCTATTTCCTCCTCCAGCACTTGTCAAACAGTCCATAAAGCACCCAGGACGGCCCTGAGTGAAAGAGGGCCGTAGTAGGGTGCTCCTATAGCGGGCATTAAAATCAGAATGACCGTTAAATGCATTTATGACCATATTTGTGTTTTTGGGTTACCGCTTGTATAGCAATCAGTATCCATCGTGAAATTTCAAAGTGTCCATAATGCACTCAGGTCGCCCCCGACAGAGAGAGGGCCGTAGTAGGGTGTTTCCATAGCGGGCATTAATATCAGAATGACCCTTAAATGCATTTAGGACCATATTTGAATTTTTGGTTACCAGATGCACGTTTTCAATCACCAGGTGCACGGTTTCAATCACCAGGTGCACGGCTCTATTTCCTCCTCCAGCACTTGTCAAACAGTCCATAAAGCACCCAGGACGGCCCTGAGTGAAAGAGGGCCGTAGTAGGGTGCTCCTATAGCGGGCATTAAAATCAGAATGACCGTTAAATGCATTTATGACCATATTTGTGTTTTTGGGTTACCAGATGCACGGTTTCAATCACCAGGTGCACGGCTCTATTTCCTCCTCCAGCACTTGTCAAACAGTCCATAAAGCACCCAGGACGGCCCTGAGTGAAAGAGGGCCGTAGTAGGGTGCTCCTATAGCGGGCATTAAAATCAGAATGACCGTTAAATGCATTTATGACCATATTTGTGTTTTTGGGTTACCGCTTGTATAGCAATCAGTATCCATCGTGAAATTTCAAAGTGTCCATAATGCACTCAGGTCGCCCCCGACAGAGAGAGGGCCGGTAGTAGGGTGTTTCCATAGCGGGCATTAATTAAAATCAGAACCCTTAAATGCATTTAGGACCATATTTGAATTTTTGGGTTACCAGATGCACGTTTTCAATCACCAGGTGCACGGTTTCAATCACCAGGTGCACGGCTCTATTTCCTCCTCCAGCACTTGTCAAACAGTCCATAAAGCACCCAGGACGGCCCTGAGTGAAAGAGGGCCGTAGTAGGGTGCTCCTATAGCGGGCATTAAAATCAGAATGACCGTTAAATGCATTTATGACCATATTTGTGTTTTGGGTTACCAGATGCACGGTTTCAATCACCAGGTGCACGGCTCTATTTCCTCCTCCAGCACTTGTCAAACAGTCCATAAAGCACCCAGGACGGCCCTGAGTGAAAGAGGGCCGTAGTAGGGTGCTCCTATAGCGGGCATTAAAATCAGAATGACCGTTAAATGCATTTATGACCATATTTGTGTTTTTGGGTTACCAGATGCACGGTTTCAATCACCAGGTGCACGGCTCTATTTCCTCCTCCAGCACTTGTCAAACAGTCCATAAAGCACCCAGGACGGCCCTGAGTGAAAGAGGGCCGTAGTAGGGTGCTCCTATAGCGGGCATTAAAATCAGAATGACCGTTAAATGCATTTATGACCATATTTGTGTTTTTGGGTTACCGCTTGTATAGCAATCAGTATCCATCGTGAAATTTCAAAGTGTCCATAATGCACTCAGGTCGCCCCCGACAGAGAGAGGGCCGTAGTAGGGTGTTTCCATAGCGGGCATTAATATCAGAATGACCCTTAAATGCATTTAGGACCATATTTGAATTTTTGGGTTACCAGATGCACGTTTTCAATCACCAGGTGCACGGTTTCAATCACCAGGTGCACGGCTCTATTTCCTCCTCCAGCACTTGTCAAACAGTCCATAAAGCACCCAGGACGGCCCTGAGTGAAAGAGGGCCGTAGTAGGGTGCTCCTATAGCGGGCATTAAAATCAGAATGACCGTTAAATGCATTTATGACCATATTTGTGTTTTTGGGTTACCAGATGCACGGTTTCAATCACCAGGTGCACGGCTCTATTTCCTCCTCCAGCACTTGTCAAACAGTCCATAAAGCACCCAGGACGGCCCTGAGTGAAAGAGGGCCGTAGTAGGGTGCTCCTATAGCGGGCATTAAAATCAGAATGACCGTTAAATGCATTTATGACCATATTTGTGTTTTTGGGTTACCGCTTGTATAGCAATCAGTATCCATCGTGAAATTTCAAAGTGTCCATAATGCACTCAGGTCGCCCCCGACAGAGAGAGGGCCGTAGTAGGGTGTTTCCATAGCGGGCATTAATATCAGAATGACCCTTAAATGCATTTAGGACCATATTTGAATTTTTGGGTTACCAGATGCACGTTTTCAATCACCAGGTGCACGGTTTCAATCACCAGGTGCACGGCTCTATTTCCTCCTCCAGCACTTGTCAAACAGTCCATAAAGCACCCAGGACGGCCCTGAGTGAAAGAGGGCCGTAGTAGGGTGCTCCTATAGCGGGCATTAAAATCAGAATGACCGTTAAATGCATTTATGACCATATTTGTGTTTGGGTTACCAGATGCACGGTTTCAATCACCAGGTGCACGGCTCTATTTCCTCCTCCAGCACTTGTCAAACAGTCCATAAAGCACCCAGGACGGCCCTGAGTGAAAGAGGGCCGTAGTAGGGTGCTCCTATAGCGGGCATTAAAATCAGAATGACCGTTAAATGCATTTATGACCATATTTGTGTTTTTGGGTTACCAGATGCACGGTTTCAATCACCAGGTGCACGGCTCTATTTCCTCCTCCAGCACTTGTCAAACAGTCCATAAAGCACCCAGGACGGCCCTGAGTGAAAGAGGGCCGTAGTAGGGTGCTCCTATAGCGGGCATTAAAATCAGAATGACCGTTAAATGCATTTATGACCATATTTGTGTTTTTGGGTTACCGCTTGTATAGCAATCAGTATCCATCGTGAAATTTCAAAGTGTCCATAATGCACTCAGGTCGCCCCCGACAGAGAGAGGGCCGTAGTAGGGTGTTTCCATAGCGGGCATTAATATCAGAATGACCCTTAAATGCATTTAGGACCATATTTGAATTTTTGGGTTACCAGATGCACGTTTTCAATCACCAGGTGCACGGTTTCAATCACCAGGTGCACGGCTCTATTTCCTCCTCCAGCACTTGTCAAACAGTCCATAAAGCACCCAGGACGGCCCTGAGTGAAAGAGGGCCGTAGTAGGGTGCTCCTATAGCGGGCATTAAAATCAGAATGACCGTTAAATGCATTTATGACCATATTTGTGTTTTTGGGTTACCAGATGCACGGTTTCAATCACCAGGTGCACGGCTCTATTTCCTCCTCCAGCACTTGTCAAACAGTCCATAAAGCACCCAGGACGGCCCTGAGTGAAAGAGGGCCGTAGTAGGGTGCTCCTATAGCGGGCATTAAAATCAGAATGACCGTTAAATGCATTTATGACCATATTGTGTTTTTGGGTTACCGCTTGTATAGCAATCAGTATCCATCGTGAAATTTCAAAGTGTCCATAATGCACTCAGGTCGCCCCCGACAGAGAGAGGGCCGTAGTAGGGTGTTTCCATAGCGGGCATTAATATCAGAATGACCCTTAAATGCATTTAGGACCATATTTGAATTTTTGGGTTACCAGATGCACGTTTTCAATCACCAGGTGCACGGTTTCAATCACCAGGTGCACGGCTCTATTTCCTCCTCCAGCACTTGTCAAACAGTCCATAAAGCACCCAGGACGGCCCTGAGTGAAAGAGGGCCGTAGTAGGGTGCTCCTATAGCGGGCATTAAAATCAGAATGACCGTTAAATGCATTTATGACCATATTTGTGTTTTTGGGTTACCAGATGCACGGTTTCAATCACCAGGTGCACGGCTCTATTTCCTCCTCCAGCACTTGTCAAACAGTCCATAAAGCACCCAGGACGGCCCTGAGTGAAAGAGGGCCGTAGTAGGGTGCTCCTATAGAGGGCATTAAAATCAGAATGACCGTTAAATGCATTTATGACCATATTTGTGTTTTTGGGTTACCAGATGCACGGTTTCAATCACCAGGTGCACGGCTCTATTTCCTCCTCCAGCACTTGTCAAACAGTCCATAAAGCACCCAGGACGGCCCTGAGTGAAAGAGGGCCGTAGTAGGGTGCTCCTATAGCGGGCATTAAAATCAGAATGACCGTTAAATGCATTTATGACCATATTTGTGTTTTGGGTTACCAGATGCACGGTTTCAATCACCAGGTGCACGGCTCTATTTCCTCCTCCAGCACTTGTCAAACAGTCCATAAAGCACCCAGGACGGCCCTGAGTGAAAGAGGGCCGTAGTAGGGTGCTCCTATAGCGGGCATTAAAATCAGAATGACCGTTAAATGCATTTATGACCATATTTGTGTTTTTGGGTTACCGCTTGTATAGCAATCAGTATCCATCGTGAAATTTCAAAGTGTCCATAATGCACTCAGGTCGCCCCGACAGAGAGAGGGCCGTAGTAGGGTGTTTCCATAGCGGGCATTAATATCAGAATGACCCTTAAATGCATTTAGGACCATATTTGAATTTTGGGTTACCAGATGCACGTTTTCAATCACCAGGTGCACGGTTTCAATCACCAGGTGCACGGCTCTATTTCCTCCTCCAGCACTTGTCAAACAGTCCATAAAGCACCCAGGACGGCCCTGAGTGAAAGAGGGCCGTAGTAGGGTGCTCCTATAGCGGGCATTAAAATCAGAATGACCGTTAAATGCATTTATGACCATATTTGTGTTTTTGGGTTACCAGATGCACGGTTTCAATCACCAGGTGCACGGCTCTATTTCCTCCTCCAGCACTTGTCAAACAGTCCATAAAGCACCCAGGACGGCCCTGAGTGAAAGAGGGCCGTAGTAGGGTGCTCCTATAGCGGGCATTAAAATCAGAATGACCGTTAAATGCATTTATGACCATATTTGTGTTTTTGGGTTACCGCTTGTATAGCAATCAGTATCCATCGTGAAATTTCAAAGTGTCCATAATGCACTCAGGTCGCCCCCGACAGAGAGAGGGCCGTAGTAGGGTGTTTCCATAGCGGGCATTAATATCAGAATGACCCTTAAATGCATTTAGGACCATATTTGAATTTTTGGGTTACCAGATGCACGTTTTCAATCACCAGGTGCACGGTTTCAATCACCAGGTGCACGGCTCTATTTCCTCCTCCAGCACTTGTCAAACAGTCCATAAAGCACCCAGGACGGCCCTGAGTGAAAGAGGGCCGTAGTAGGGTGCTCCTATAGCGGGCATTAAAATCAGAATGACCGTTAAATGCATTTATGACCATATTTGTTTTTGGGTTACCAGATGCACGTTCACCAGATGCACGGTTTCAATCACCAGGTGCACGGCTCTATTTCCTCCTCCAGCACTTGTCAAACAGTCCATAAAGCACCCAGGACGGCCCTGAGTGAAAGAGGGCCGTAGTAGGGTGCTCCTATAGCGGGCATTAAAATCAGAATGACCGTTAAATGCATTTATGACCATATTTGTGTTTTTGGGTTACCGCTTGTATAGCAATCAGTATCCATCGTGAAATTTCAAAGTGTCCATAATGCACTCAGGTCGCCCCCGACAGAGAGAGGGCCGTAGTAGGGTGTTTCCATAGCGGGCATTAATATCAGAATGACCGTTAAATGCATTTAGGACCATATTTGAATTTTTGGGTTACCAGATGCACGGTGCACGGTTTCAATCACCAGGTGCACGGCTCTATTTCCTCCTCCAGCACTTGTCAAACAGTCCATAAAGCACCCAGGACGGCCCTGAGTGAAAGAGGGCCGTAGTAGGGTGCTCCTATAGCGGGCATTAAAATCAGAATGACCGTTAAATGCATTTATGACCATATTTGTGTTTTTGGGTTACCAGATGCACGGTTTCAATCACCAGGTGCACGGCTCTATTTCCTCCTCCAGCACTTGTCAAACAGTCCATAAAGCACCCAGGACGGCCCTGAGTGAAAGAGGGCCGTAGTAGGGTGCTCCTATAGCGGGCATTAAAATCAGAATGACCGTTAAATGCATTTATGACCATATTTGTGTTTTTGGGTTACCGCTTGTATAGCAATCAGTATCCATCGTGAAATTTCAAAGTGTCCATAATGCACTCAGGTCGCCCCCGACAGAGAGAGGGCCGTAGTAGGGTGTTTCCATAGCGGGCATTAATATCAGAATGACCCTTAAATGCATTTAGGACCATATTTGAATTTTTGGGTTACCAGATGCACGTTTTCAATCACCAGGTGCACGGTTTCAATCACCAGGTGCACGGCTCTATTTCCTCCTCCAGCACTTGTCAAACAGTCCATAAAGCACCCAGGACGGCCCTGAGTGAAAGAGGGCCGTAGTAGGGTGCTCCTATAGCGGGCATTAAAATCAGAATGACCGTTAAATGCATTTATGACCATATTTGTGTTTTTGGGTTACCAGATGCACGGTTTCAATCACCAGGTGCACGGCTCTATTTCCTCCTCCAGCACTTGTCAAACAGTCCATAAAGCACCCAGGACGGCCCTGAGTGAAAGAGGGCCGTAGTAGGGTGCTCCTATAGCGGGCATTAAAATCAGAATGACCGTTAAATGCATTTATGACCATATTTGTGTTTTTGGGTTACCGCTTGTATAGCAATCAGTATCCATCGTGAAATTTCAAAGTGTCCATAATGCACTCAGGTCGCCCCCGACAGAGAGAGGCCGTAGTAGGGTGTTTCCATAGCGGGCATTAATATCAGAATGACCCTTAAATGCATTTAGGACCATATTTGAATTTTTGGGTTACCAGATGCACGTTTTCAATCACCAGGTGCACGGTTTCAATCACCAGGTGCACGGCTCTATTTCCTCCTCCAGCACTTGTCAAACAGTCCATAAAGCACCCAGGACGGCCCTGAGTGAAAGAGGGCCGTAGTAGGGTGCTCCTATAGCGGGCATTAAAATCAGAATGACCGTTAAATGCATTTATGACCATATTTGTGTTTTTGGGTTACCAGATGCACGGTTTCAATCACCAGGTGCACGGCTCTATTTCCTCCTCCAGCACTTGTCAAACAGTCCATAAAGCACCCAGGACGGCCCTGAGTGAAAGAGGGCCGTAGTAGGGTGCTCCTATAGCGGGCATTAAAATCAGAATGACCGTTAAATGCATTTATGACCATATTTGTGTTTTGGGTTACCAGATGCACGGTTTCAATCACCAGGTGCACGGCTCTATTTCCTCCTCCAGCACTTGTCAAACAGTCCATAAAGCACCCAGGACGGCCCTGAGTGAAAGAGGGCCGTAGTAGGGTGCTCCTATAGCGGGCATTAAAATCAGAATGACCGTTAAATGCATTTATGACCATATTTGTGTTTTTGGGTTACCAGATGCACGGTTTCAATCACCAGGTGCACGGCTCTATTTCCTCCTCCAGCACTTGTCAAACAGTCCATAAAGCACCCAGGACGGCCCTGAGTGAAAGAGGGCCGTAGTAGGGTGCTCCTATAGCGGGCATTAAAATCAGAATGACCGTTAAATGCATTTATGACCATATTTGTGTTTTTGGGTTACCGCTTGTATAGCAATCAGTATCCATCGTGAAATTTCAAAGTGTCCATAATGCACTCAGGTCGCCCCCGACAGAGAGAGGGCCGTAGTAGGGTGTTTCCATAGCGGGCATTAATATCAGAATGACCCTTAAATGCATTTAGGACCATATTTGAATTTTTGGGTTACCAGATGCACGTTTTCAATCACCAGGTGCACGGTTTCAATCACCAGGTGCACGGCTCTATTTCCTCCTCCAGCACTTGTCAAACAGTCCATAAAGCACCCAGGACGGCCCTGAGTGAAAGAGGGCCGTAGTAGGGTGCTCCTATAGCGGGCATTAAAATCAGAATGACCGTTAAATGCATTTATGACCATATTTGTGTTTTTGGGTTACCAGATGCACGGTTTCAATCACCAGGTGCACGGCTCTATTTCCTCCTCCAGCACTTGTCAAACAGTCCATAAAGCACCCAGGACGGCCCTGAGTGAAAGAGGGCCGTAGTAGGGTGCTCCTATAGCGGGCATTAAAATCAGAATGACCGTTAAATGCATTTATGACCATATTTGTGTTTTTGGGTTACCGCTTGTATAGCAATCAGTATCCATCGTGAAATTTCAAAGTGTCCATAATGCACTCAGGTCGCCCCCGACAGAGAGAGGGCCGTAGTAGGGTGTTTCCATAGCGGGCATTAATATCAGAATGACCCTTAAATGCATTTAGGACCATATTTGAATTTTTGGGTTACCAGATGCACGTTTTCAATCACCAGGTGCACGGTTTCAATCACCAGGTGCACGGCTCTATTTCCTCCTCCAGCACTTGTCAAACAGTCCATAAAGCACCCAGGACGGCCCTGAGTGAAAGAGGGCCGTAGTAGGGTGCTCCTATAGCGGGCATTAAAATCAGAATGACCGTTAAATGCATTTATGACCATATTTGTGTTTTTGGGTTACCAGATGCACGGTTTCAATCACCAGGTGCACGGCTCTATTTCCTCCTCCAGCACTTGTCAAACAGTCCATAAAGCACCCAGGACGGCCCTGAGTGAAAGAGGGCCGTAGTAGGGTGCTCCTATAGCGGGCATTAAAATCAGAATGACCGTTAAATGCATTTATGACCATATTTGTGTTTTTGGGTTACCGCTTGTATAGCAATCAGTATCCATCGTGAAATTTCAAAGTGTCCATAATGCACTCAGGTCGCCCCCGACAGAGAGAGGGCCGTAGTAGGGTGTTTCCATAGCGGGCATTAATATCAGAATGACCCTTAAATGCATTTAGGACCATATTTGAATTTTTGGGTTACCAGATGCACGTTTTCAATCACCAGGTGCACGGTTTCAATCACCAGGTGCACGGCTCTATTTCCTCCTCCAGCACTTGTCAAACAGTCCATAAAGCACCCAGGACGGCCCTGAGTGAAAGAGGGCCGTAGTAGGGTGCTCCTATAGCGGGCATTAAAATCAGAATGACCGTTAAATGCATTTATGACCATATTTGTGTTTTGGGTTACCAGATGCACGGTTTCAATCACCAGGTGCACGGCTCTATTTCCTCCTCCAGCACTTGTCAAACAGTCCATAAAGCACCCAGGACGGCCCTGAGTGAAAGAGGGCCGTAGTAGGGTGCTCCTATAGCGGGCATTAAAATCAGAATGACCGTTAAATGCATTTATGACCATATTTGTGTTTTTGGGTTACCGCTTGTATAGCAATCAGTATCCATCGTGAAATTTCAAAGTGTCCATAATGCACTCAGGTCGCCCCCGACAGAGAGAGGGCCGTAGTAGGGTGTTTCCATAGCGGGCATTAATATCAGAATGACCCTTAAATGCATTTAGGACCATATTTGAATTTTTGGGTTACCAGATGCACGTTTTCAATCACCAGGTGCACGGTTTCAATCACCAGGTGCACGGCTCTATTTCCTCCTCCAGCACTTGTCAAACAGTCCATAAAGCACCCAGGACGGCCCTGAGTGAAAGAGGGCCGTAGTAGGGTGCTCCTATAGCGGGCATTAAAATCAGAATGACCGTTAAATGCATTTATGACCATATTTGTGTTTTTGGGTTACCAGATGCACGGTTTCAATCACCAGGTGCACGGCTCTATTTCCTCCTCCAGCACTTGTCAAACAGTCCATAAAGCACCCAGGACGGCCCTGAGTGAAAGAGGGCCGTAGTAGGGTGCTCCTATAGCGGGCATTAAAATCAGAATGACCGTTAAATGCATTTATGACCATATTTGTGTTTTTGGGTTACCAGATGCACGGTTTCAATCACCAGGTGCACGGCTCTATTTCCTCCTCCAGCACTTGTCAAACAGTCCATAAAGCACCCAGGACGGCCCTGAGTGAAAGAGGGCCGTAGTAGGGTGCTCCTATAGCGGGCATTAAAATCAGAATGACCGTTAAATGCATTTATGACCATATTTGTGTTTTTGGGTTACCGCTTGTATAGCAATCAGTATCCATCGTGAAATTTCAAAGTGTCCATAATGCACTCAGGTCGCCCCCGACAGAGAGAGGGCCGTAGTAGGGTGTTTCCATAGCGGGCATTAATATCAGAATGACCCTTAAATGCATTTAGGACCATATTTGAATTTTTGGGTTACCAGATGCACGTTTTCAATCACCAGGTGCACGGTTTCAATCACCAGGTGCACGGCTCTATTTCCTCCTCCAGCACTTGTCAAACAGTCCATAAAGCACCCAGGACGGCCCTGAGTGAAAGAGGGCCGTAGTAGGGTGCTCCTATAGCGGGCATTAAAATCAGAATGACCGTTAAATGCATTTATGACCATATTTGTGTTTTTGGGTTACCAGATGCACGGTTTCAATCACCAGGTGCACGGCTCTATTTCCTCCTCCAGCACTTGTCAAACAGTCCATAAAGCACCCAGGACGGCCCTGAGTGAAAGAGGGCCGTAGTAGGGTGCTCCTATAGCGGGCATTAAAATCAGAATGACCGTTAAATGCATTTATGACCATATTTGTGTTTTTGGGTTACCGCTTGTATAGCAATCAGTATCCATCGTGAAATTTCAAAGTGTCCATAATGCACTCAGGTCGCCCCCGACAGAGAGAGGGCCGTAGTAGGGTGTTTCCATAGCGGGCATTAATATCAGAATGACCCTTAAATGCATTTAGGACCATATTTGAATTTTTGGGTTACCAGATGCACGTTTTCAATCACCAGGTGCACGGTTTCAATCACCAGGTGCACGGCTCTATTTCCTCCTCCAGCACTTGTCAAACAGTCCATAAAGCACCCAGGACGGCCCTGAGTGAAAGAGGGCCGTAGTAGGGTGCTCCTATAGCGGGCATTAAAATCAGAATGACCGTTAAATGCATTTATGACCATATTTGTGTTTTTGGGTTACCAGATGCACGGTTTCAATCACCAGGTGCACGGCTCTATTTCCTCCTCCAGCACTTGTCAAACAGTCCATAAAGCACCCAGGACGGCCCTGAGTGAAAGAGGGCCGTAGTAGGGTGCTCCTATAGCGGGCATTAAAATCAGAATGACCGTTAAATGCATTTATGACCATATTTGTGTTTTTGGGTTACCGCTTGTATAGCAATCAGTATCCATCGTGAAATTGTCAAAGTGTCCATAAAGCACTCAGGTCGGCCCCGACAGAGAGAGGGCCGTAGTAGGGTGCTCCTATAGCGGGCATTAATATCAGAATGACCGTTAAATGCATTTATGACCATATTTGTTTTTGGGTTACCGCTTTTATAGCAGGTCAGTATCACCATCGGCTCTAAATTTCAAAGTGTCCATAATGCACTCAGGTCGCCCCCGACAGAGAGAGGGCCGTAGTAGGGTGTTTCCATAGCGGGCATTAATATCAGAATGACCCTTAAATGCATTTAGGACCATATTTGAATTTTTGGGTTACCAGATGCACGTTTTCAATCACCAGGTGCACGGTTTCTATTTCAGGTGCAATTTCCTCCAGCAAGCAGTTGTCAAACAGGAGCCCTGAGTGAAAGAGGACGGTAGTAGGGTGCTCCTATAGCGGGCATTAAAATCAGAATGACCGTTAAATGCATTTATGACCATATTTGTGTTTTGGGTTACCAGATGCACGGTTTCAATCACCAGGTGCACGGCTCTATTTCCTCCTCCAGCACTTGTCAAACAGTCCATAAAGCACCCAGGACGGCCCTGAGTGAAAGAGGGCCGTAGTAGGGTGCTCCTATAGCGGGCATTAAAATCAGAATGACCGTTAAATGCATTTATGACCATATTTGTGTTTTTGGGTTACCGCTTGTATAGCAATCAGTATCCATCGTGAAATTTCAAAGTGTCCATAATGCACTCAGGTCGCCCCCGACAGAGAGAGGGCCGTAGTAGGGTGTTTCCATAGCGGGCATTAATATCAGAATGACCCTTAAATGCATTTAGGACCATATTTGAATTTTTGGGTTACCAGATGCACGTTTTCAATCACCAGGTGCACGGTTTCAATCACCAGGTGCACGGCTCTATTTCCTCCTCCAGCACTTGTCAAACAGTCCATAAAGCACCCAGGACGGCCCTGAGTGAAAGAGGGCCGTAGTAGGGTGCTCCTATAGCGGGCATTAAAATCAGAATGACCGTTAAATGCATTTATGACCATATTTGTGTTTTTGGGTTACCAGATGCACGGTTTCAATCACCAGGTGCACGGCTCTATTTCCTCCTCCAGCACTTGTCAAACAGTCCATAAAGCACCCAGGACGGCCCTGAGTGAAAGAGGGCCGTAGTAGGGTGCTCCTATAGCGGGCATTAAAATCAGAATGACCGTTAAATGCATTTATGACCATATTTGTGTTTTTGGGTTACCAGATGCACGGTTTCAATCACCAGGTGCACGGCTCTATTTCCTCCTCCAGCACTTGTCAAACAGTCCATAAAGCACCCAGGACGGCCCTGAGTGAAAGAGGGCCGTAGTAGGGTGCTCCTATAGCGGGCATTAAAATCAGAATGACCGTTAAATGCATTTATGACCATATTTGTGTTTTTGGGTTACCGCTTGTATAGCAATCAGTATCCATCGTGAAATTTCAAAGTGTCCATAATGCACTCAGGTCGCCCCCGACAGAGAGAGGGCCGTAGTAGGGTGTTTCCATAGCGGGCATTAATATCAGAATGACCCTTAAATGCATTTGGACCATATTTGAATTTTGGGTTACCAGATGCACGTTTTCAATCACCAGGTGCACGGTTTCAATCACCAGGTGCACGGCTCTATTTCCTCCTCCAGCACTTGTCAAACAGTCCATAAAGCACCCAGGACGGCCCTGAGTGAAAGAGGGCCGTAGTAGGGTGCTCCTATAGCGGGCATTAAAATCAGAATGACCGTTAAATGCATTTATGACCATATTTGTGTTTTTGGGTTACCAGATGCACGGTTTCAATCACCAGGTGCACGGCTCTATTTCCTCCTCCAGCACTTGTCAAACAGTCCATAAAGCACCCAGGACGGCCCTGAGTGAAAGAGGGCCGTAGTAGGGTGCTCCTATAGCGGGCATTAAAATCAGAATGACCGTTAAATGCATTTATGACCATATTTGTGTTTTTGGGTTACCGCTTGTATAGCAATCAGTATCCATCGTGAAATTTCAAAGTGTCCATAATGCACTCAGGTCGCCCCCGACAGAGAGAGGGCCGTAGTAGGGTGTTTCCATAGCGGGCATTAATATCAGAATGACCCTTAAATGCATTTAGGACCATATTTGAATTTTTGGGTTACCAGATGCACGTTTTCAATCACCAGGTGCACGGTTTCAATCACCAGGTGCACGGCTCTATTTCCTCCTCCAGCACTTGTCAAACAGTCCATAAAGCACCCAGGACGGCCCTGAGTGAAAGAGGGCCGTAGTAGGGTGCTCCTATAGCGGGCATTAAAATCAGAATGACCGTTAAATGCATTTATGACCATATTTGTGTTTTTGGGTTACCAGATGCACGGTTTCAATCACCAGGTGCACGGCTCTATTTCCTCCTCCAGCACTTGTCAAACAGTCCATAAAGCACCCAGGACGGCCCTGAGTGAAAGAGGGCCGTAGTAGGGTGCTCCTATAGCGGGCATTAAAATCAGAATGACCGTTAAATGCATTTATGACCATATTTTGTTGTTTGGGTTACCAGATGCACGGTTTCAATCACCAGGTGCACGGCTCTATTTCCTCCTCCAGCACTTGTCAAACAGTCCATAAAGCACCCAGGACGGCCCTGAGTGAAAGAGGGCCGTAGTAGGGTGCTCCTATAGCGGGCATTAAAATCAGAATGACCGTTAAATGCATTTATGACCATATTTGTGTTTTTGGGTTACCGCTTGTATAGCAATCAGTATCCATCGTGAAATTTCAAAGTGTCCATAATGCACTCAGGTCGCCCCCGACAGAGAGAGGGCCGTAGTAGGGTGTTTCCATAGCGGGCATTAATATCAGAATGACCCTTAAATGCATTTAGGACCATATTTGAATTTTTGGGTTACCAGATGCACGTTTTCAATCACCAGGTGCACGGTTTCAATCACCAGGTGCACGGCTCTATTTCCTCCTCCAGCACTTGTCAAACAGTCCATAAAGCACCCAGGACGGCCCTGAGTGAAAGAGGGCCGTAGTAGGGTGCTCCTATAGCGGGCATTAAAATCAGAATGACCGTTAAATGCATTTATGACCATATTTGTGTTTTGGGTTACCAGATGCACGGTTTCAATCACCAGGTGCACGGCTCTATTTCCTCCTCCAGCACTTGTCAAACAGTCCATAAAGCACCCAGGACGGCCCTGAGTGAAAGAGGGCCGTAGTAGGGTGCTCCTATAGCGGGCATTAAAATCAGAATGACCGTTAAATGCATTTATGACCATATTTGTGTTTTTGGGTTACCGCTTGTATAGCAATCAGTATCCATCGTGAAATTTCAAAGTGTCCATAATGCACTCAGGTCGCCCCCGACAGAGAGAGGGCCGTAGTAGGGTGTTTCCATAGCGGGCATTAATATCAGAATGACCCTTAAATGCATTTAGGACCATATTTGAATTTTTGGGTTACCAGATGCACGTTTTCAATCACCAGGTGCACGGTTTCAATCACCAGGTGCACGGCTCTATTTCCTCCTCCAGCACTTGTCAAACAGTCCATAAAGCACCCAGGACGGCCCTGAGTGAAAGAGGGCCGTAGTAGGGTGCTCCTATAGCGGGCATTAAAATCAGAATGACCGTTAAATGCATTTATGACCATATTTGTGTTTTTGGGTTACCAGATGCACGGTTTCAATCACCAGGTGCACGGCTCTATTTCCTCCTCCAGCACTTGTCAAACAGTCCATAAAGCACCCAGGACGGCCCTGAGTGAAAGAGGGCCGTAGTAGGGTGCTCCTATAGCGGGCATTAAAATCAGAATGACCGTTAAATGCATTTATGACCATATTTGTGTTTTTGGGTTACCGCTTGTATAGCAATCAGTATCCATCGTGAAATTTCAAAGTGTCCATAATGCACTCAGGTCGCCCCGACAGAGAGAGGGCCGTAGTAGGGTGTTTCCATAGCGGGCATTAATATCAGAATGACCCTTAAATGCATTTAGGACCATATTTGAATTTTTGGGTTACCAGATGCACGTTTTCAATCACCAGGTGCACGGTTTCAATCACCAGGTGCACGGCTCTATTTCCTCCTCCAGCACTTGTCAAACAGTCCATAAAGCACCCAGGACGGCCCTGAGTGAAAGAGGGCCGTAGTAGGGTGCTCCTATAGCGGGCATTAAAATCAGAATGACCGTTAAATGCATTTATGACCATATTTGTGTTTTT
>NW_022262378.1:0-29353 GCF_002021735.2 Oncorhynchus kisutch | reverse complement strand
AAAATCAGAATGACCGTTAAAGGCAATTATGACCATATTTGTGTTTTTGGGGTTACCAGATGCACGGTTTCAATCACCAGGTGCACGGCTCTATTCCTCCTCCAGCACTTGTCAAACAGTCCATAAAGCACCCAGGACGGCCCTGAGTGAAAGAGGGCCGTAGTAGGGTGCTCCTATAGCGGGCATTAAAATCAGAATGACCGTTAAATGCATTTATGACCATATTTGTGTTTTGGGTTACCGCTTGTATAGCAATCAGTATCCATCGTGAAATTTCAAAGTGTCCATAATGCACTCAGGTCGCCCCGACAGAGAGAGGGCCGTAGTAGGGTGTTTCCATAGCGGGCATTAATATCAGAATGACCCTTAAATGCATTTAGGACCATATTGATTTTTGGGTTACCAGATGCACGTTTTCAATCACCAGGTGCACGGTTTCAATCACCAGGTGCACGGCTCTATTTCCTCCTCCAGCACTTGTCAAACAGTCCATAAAGCACCCAGGACGGCCCTGAGTGAAAGAGGGCCGTAGTAGGGTGCTCCTATAGCGGGCATTAAAATCAGAATGACCGTTAAATGCATTTATGACCATATTTGTGTTTTTGGGTTACCAGATGCACGGTTTCAATCACCAGGTGCACGGCTCTATTTCCCCTCCAGCACTTGTCAAACAGTCCCATAAGCAACCAGGACGGCCCTGAGTGAAAGAGGGCCGTAGTAGGGTGCTCCTATAGCGGGCATTAAAATCAGAATGACCGTTAAATGCATTTATGACCATATTGTGTTTTTGGGTTACCGCTTGTATAGCAATCAGTATCCATCGTGAAATTTCAAAGTGTCCATAATGCACTCAGGTCGCCCCCGACAGAGAGAGGGCCGTAGTAGGGTGTTTCCATAGCGGGCATTAATATCAGAATGACCTTAAATGCATTTAGGACCATATTTGAATTTTTGGGTTACCAGATGCACGTTTCAATCACCAGGTGCACGGTTTCAATCACCAGGTGCACGGCTCTATTTCCTCCTCCAGCACTTGTCAAACAGTCCATAAAGCACCCAGGACGGCCCTGAGTGAAAGAGGGCCGTAGTAGGGTGCTCCTATAGCGGGCATTAAAATCAGAATGACCGTTAAATGCATTTATGACCATATTTGTGTTTTTGGGTTACCAGATGCACGGTTTCAATCACCAGGTGCACGGCTCTATTTCCTCCTCCAGCACTTGTCAAACAGTCCATAAAGCACCCAGGACGGCCCTGAGTGAAAGAGGGCCGTAGTAGGGTGCTCCTATAGCGGGCATTAAAATCAGAATGACCGTTAAATGCATTTATGACCATATTTGTGTTTTGGGTTACCGCTTGTATAGCAATCAGTATCCATCGTGAAATTTCAAAGTGTCCATAATGCACTCAGGTCGCCCCCGACAGAGAGAGGGCCGTAGTAGGGTGTTTCCATAGCGGGCATTAATATCAGAATGACCCTTAAATGCATTTAGGACCATATTTGAATTTTTGGGTTACCAGATGCACGTTTTCAATCACCAGGTGCACGGTTTCAATCACCAGGTGCACGGCTCTATTTCCTCCTCCAGCACTTGTCAAACAGTCCATAAAGCACCCAGGACGGCCCTGAGTGAAAGAGGGCCGTAGTAGGGTGCTCCTATAGCGGGCATTAAAATCAGAATGACCGTTAAATGCATTTATGACCATATTTGTGTTTTTGGGTTACCAGATGCACGGTTTCAATCACCAGGTGCACGGCTCTATTTCCTCCTCCAGCACTTGTCAAACAGTCCATAAAGCACCCAGGACGGCCCTGAGTGAAAGAGGGCCGTAGTAGGGTGCTCCTATAGCGGGCATTAAAATCAGAATGACCGTTAAATGCATTTATGACCATATTTGTGTTTTTGGGTTACCAGATGCACGGTTTCAATCACCAGGTGCACGGCTCTATTTCCTCCTCCAGCACTTGTCAAACAGTCCATAAAGCACCCAGGACGGCCCTGAGTGAAAGAGGGCCGTAGTAGGGTGCTCCTATAGCGGGCATTAAAATCAGAATGACCGTTAAATGCATTTATGACCATATTTGTGTTTTTGGGTTACCAGATGCACGGTTTCAATCACCAGGTGCACGGCTCTATTTCCTCCTCCAGCACTTGTCAAACAGTCCATAAAGCACCCAGGACGGCCCTGAGTGAAAGAGGGCCGTAGTAGGGTGCTCCTATAGCGGGCATTAAAATCAGAATGACCGTTAAATGCATTTATGACCATATTTGTGTTTTTGGGTTACCGCTTGTATAGCAATCAGTATCCATCGTGAAATTTCAAAGTGTCCATAATGCACTCAGGTCGCCCCCGACAGAGAGAGGGCCGTAGTAGGGTGTTTCCATAGCGGGCATTAATATCAGAATGACCCTTAAATGCATTTAGGACCATATTTGAATTTTTGGGTTACCAGATGCACGTTTTCAATCACCAGGTGCACGGTTTCAATCACCAGGTGCACGGCTCTATTTCCTCCTCCAGCACTTGTCAAACAGTCCATAAAGCACCCAGGACGGCCCTGAGTGAAAGAGGGCCGTAGTAGGGTGCTCCTATAGCGGGCATTAAAATCAGAATGACCGTTAAATGCATTTATGACCATATTTGTGTTTTTGGGTTACCAGATGCACGGTTTCAATCACCAGGTGCACGGCTCTATTTCCTCCTCCAGCACTTGTCAAACAGTCCATAAAGCACCCAGGACGGCCCTGAGTGAAAGAGGGCCGTAGTAGGGTGCTCCTATAGCGGGCATTAAAATCAGAATGACCGTTAAATGCATTTATGACCATATTTGTGTTTTTGGGTTACCGCTTGTATAGCAATCAGTATCCATCGTGAAATTTCAAAGTGTCCATAATGCACTCAGGTCGCCCCCGACAGAGAGAGGGCCGTAGTAGGGTGTTTCCATAGCGGGCATTAATATCAGAATGACCCTTAAATGCATTTAGGACCATATTTGAATTTTTGGGTTACCAGATGCACGTTTTCAATCACCAGGTGCACGGTTTCAATCACCAGGTGCACGGCTCTATTTCCTCCTCCAGCACTTGTCAAACAGTCCATAAAGCACCCAGGACGGCCCTGAGTGAAAGAGGGCCGTAGTAGGGTGCTCCTATAGCGGGCATTAAAATCAGAATGACCGTTAAATGCATTTATGACCATATTTGTGTTTTTGGGTTACCAGATGCACGGTTTCAATCACCAGGTGCACGGCTCTATTTCCTCCTCCAGCACTTGTCAAACAGTCCATAAAGCACCCAGGACGGCCCTGAGTGAAAGAGGGCCGTAGTAGGGTGCTCCTATAGCGGGCATTAAAATCAGAATGACCGTTAAATGCATTTATGACCATATTTGTGTTTTTGGGTTACCGCTTGTATAGCAATCAGTATCCATCGTGAAATTTCAAAGTGTCCATAATGCACTCAGGTCGCCCCCGACAGAGAGAGGGCCGTAGTAGGGTGTTTCCATAGCGGGCATTAATATCAGAATGACCCTTAAATGCATTTAGGACCATATTTGAATTTTTGGGTTACCAGATGCACGTTTTCAATCACCAGGTGCACGGTTTCAATCACCAGGTGCACGGCTCTATTTCCTCCTCCAGCACTTGTCAAACAGTCCATAAAGCACCCAGGACGGCCCTGAGTGAAAGAGGGCCGTAGTAGGGTGCTCCTATAGCGGGCATTAAAATCAGAATGACCGTTAAATGCATTTATGACCATATTTGTGTTTTTGGGTTACCAGATGCACGGTTTCAATCACCAGGTGCACGGCTCTATTTCCTCCTCCAGCACTTGTCAAACAGTCCATAAAGCACCCAGGACGGCCCTGAGTGAAAGAGGGCCGTAGTAGGGTGCTCCTATAGCGGGCATTAAAATCAGAATGACCGTTAAATGCATTTATGACCATATTTGTGTTTTTGGGTTACCGCTTGTATAGCAATCAGTATCCATCGTGAAATTTCAAAGTGTCCATAATGCACTCAGGTCGCCCCCGACAGAGAGAGGGCCGTAGTAGGGTGTTTCCATAGCGGGCATTAATATCAGAATGACCCTTAAATGCATTTAGGACCATATTTGAATTTTTGGGTTACCAGATGCACGTTTTCAATCACCAGGTGCACGGTTTCAATCACCAGGTGCACGGCTCTATTTCCTCCTCCAGCACTTGTCAAACAGTCCATAAAGCACCCAGGACGGCCCTGAGTGAAAGAGGGCCGTAGTAGGGTGCTCCTATAGCGGGCATTAAAATCAGAATGACCGTTAAATGCATTTATGACCATATTTGTGTTTTTGGGTTACCGCTTGTATAGCAATCAGTATCCATCGTGAAATTTCAAAGTGTCCATAATGCACCAGGTCGCCCCCGACAGAGAGAGGGCCGTAGTAGGGTGTTTCCATAGCGGGCATTAATATCAGAATGACCCTTAAATGCATTTAGGACCATATTTGAATTTTTGGGTTACCAGATGCACGTTTTCAATCACCAGGTGCACGGTTTCAATCACCAGGTGCACGGCTCTATTTCCTCCTCCAGCACTTGTCAAACAGTCCATAAAGCACCCAGGACGGCCCTGAGTGAAAGAGGGCCGTAGTAGGGTGCTCCTATAGCGGGCATTAAAATCAGAATGACCGTTAAATGCATTTATGACCATATTTGTGTTTTTGGGTTACCAGATGCACGGTTTCAATCACCAGGTGCACGGCTCTATTTCCTCCTCCAGCACTTGTCAAACAGTCCATAAAGCACCCAGGACGGCCCTGAGTGAAAGAGGGCCGTAGTAGGGTGCTCCTATAGCGGGCATTAAAATCAGAATGACCGTTAAATGCATTTATGACCATATTTGTGTTTTTGGGTTACCAGATGCACGGTTTCAATCACCAGGTGCACGGCTCTATTTCCTCCTCCAGCACTTGTCAAACAGTCCATAAAGCACCCAGGACGGCCCTGAGTGAAAGAGGGCCGTAGTAGGGTGCTCCTATAGCGGGCATTAAAATCAGAATGACCGTTAAATGCATTTATGACCATATTTGTGTTTTTGGGTTACCGCTTGTATAGCAATCAGTATCCATCGTGAAATTTCAAAGTGTCCATAATGCACTCAGGTCGCCCCCGACAGAGAGAGGGCCGTAGTAGGGTGTTTCCATAGCGGGCATTAATATCAGAATGACCCTTAAATGCATTTAGGACCATATTTGAATTTTTGGGTTACCAGATGCACGTTTTCAATCACCAGGTGCACGGTTTCAATCACCAGGTGCACGGCTCTATTTCCTCCTCCAGCACTTGTCAAACAGTCCATAAAGCACCCAGGACGGCCCTGAGTGAAAGAGGGCCGTAGTAGGGTGCTCCTATAGCGGGCATTAAAATCAGAATGACCGTTAAATGCATTTATGACCATATTTGTGTTTTTGGGTTACCAGATGCACGGTTTCAATCACCAGGTGCACGGCTCTATTTCCTCCTCCAGCACTTGTCAAACAGTCCATAAAGCACCCAGGACGGCCCTGAGTGAAAGAGGGCCGTAGTAGGGTGCTCCTATAGCGGGCATTAAAATCAGAATGACCGTTAAATGCATTTATGACCATATTTGTGTTTTTGGGTTACCAGATGCACGGTTTCAATCACCAGGTGCACGGCTCTATTTCCTCCTCCAGCACTTGTCAAACAGTCCATAAAGCACCCAGGACGGCCCTGAGTGAAAGAGGGCCGTAGTAGGGTGCTCCTATAGCGGGCATTAAAATCAGAATGACCGTTAAATGCATTTATGACCATATTTGTGTTTTTGGGTTACCGCTTGTATAGCAATCAGTATCCATCGTGAAATTTCAAAGTGTCCATAATGCACTCAGGTCGCCCCCGACAGAGAGAGGGCCGTAGTAGGGTGTTTCCATAGCGGGCATTAATATCAGAATGACCCTTAAATGCATTTAGGACCATATTTGAATTTTTGGGTTACCAGATGCACGTTTTCAATCACCAGGTGCACGGTTTCAATCACCAGGTGCACGGCTCTATTTCCTCCTCCAGCACTTGTCAAACAGTCCATAAAGCACCCAGGACGGCCCTGAGTGAAAGAGGGCCGTAGTAGGGTGCTCCTATAGCGGGCATTAAAATCAGAATGACCGTTAAATGCATTTATGACCATATTTGTGTTTTTGGGTTACCGCTTGTATAGCAATCAGTATCCATCGTGAAATTTCAAAGTGTCCATAATGCACTCAGGTCGCCCCCGACAGAGAGAGGGCCGTAGTAGGGTGTTTCCATAGCGGGCATTAATATCAGAATGACCCTTAAATGCATTTAGGACCATATTTGAATTTTTGGGTTACCAGATGCACGTTTTCAATCACCAGGTGCACGGTTTCAATCACCAGGTGCACGGCTCTATTTCCTCCTCCAGCACTTGTCAAACAGTCCATAAAGCACCCAGGACGGCCCTGAGTGAAAGAGGGCCGTAGTAGGGTGCTCCTATAGCGGGCATTAAAATCAGAATGACCGTTAAATGCATTTATGACCATATTTGTGTTTTTGGGTTACCAGATGCACGGTTTCAATCACCAGGTGCACGGCTCTATTTCCTCCTCCAGCACTTGTCAAACAGTCCATAAAGCACCCAGGACGGCCCTGAGTGAAAGAGGGCCGTAGTAGGGTGCTCCTATAGCGGGCATTAAAATCAGAATGACCGTTAAATGCATTTATGACCATATTTGTGTTTTTGGGTTACCGCTTGTATAGCAATCAGTATCCATCGTGAAATTTCAAAGTGTCCATAATGCACTCAGGTCGCCCCCGACAGAGAGAGGGCCGTAGTAGGGTGTTTCCATAGCGGGCATTAATATCAGAATGACCCTTAAATGCATTTAGGACCATATTTGAATTTTTGGGTTACCAGATGCACGTTTTCAATCACCAGGTGCACGGTTTCAATCACCAGGTGCACGGCTCTATTTCCTCCTCCAGCACTTGTCAAACAGTCCATAAAGCACCCAGGACGGCCCTGAGTGAAAGAGGGCCGTAGTAGGGTGCTCCTATAGCGGGCATTAAAATCAGAATGACCGTTAAATGCATTTATGACCATATTTGTGTTTTTGGGTTACCAGATGCACGGTTTCAATCACCAGGTGCACGGCTCTATTTCCTCCTCCAGCACTTGTCAAACAGTCCATAAAGCACCCAGGACGGCCCTGAGTGAAAGAGGGCCGTAGTAGGGTGCTCCTATAGCGGGCATTAAAATCAGAATGACCGTTAAATGCATTTATGACCATATTTGTGTTTTTGGGTTACCGCTTGTATAGCAATCAGTATCCATCGTGAAATTTCAAAGTGTCCATAATGCACTCAGGTCGCCCCCGACAGAGAGAGGGCCGTAGTAGGGTGTTTCCATAGCGGGCATTAATATCAGAATGACCCTTAAATGCATTTAGGACCATATTTGAATTTTTGGGTTACCAGATGCACGTTTTCAATCACCAGGTGCACGGTTTCAATCACCAGGTGCACGGCTCTATTTCCTCCTCCAGCACTTGTCAAACAGTCCATAAAGCACCCAGGACGGCCCTGAGTGAAAGAGGGCCGTAGTAGGGTGCTCCTATAGCGGGCATTAAAATCAGAATGACCGTTAAATGCATTTATGACCATATTTGTGTTTTTGGGTTACCAGATGCACGGTTTCAATCACCAGGTGCACGGCTCTATTTCCTCCTCCAGCACTTGTCAAACAGTCCATAAAGCACCCAGGACGGCCCTGAGTGAAAGAGGGCCGTAGTAGGGTGCTCCTATAGCGGGCATTAAAATCAGAATGACCGTTAAATGCATTTATGACCATATTTGTGTTTTTGGGTTACCAGATGCACGGTTTCAATCACCAGGTGCACGGCTCTATTTCCTCCTCCAGCACTTGTCAAACAGTCCATAAAGCACCCAGGACGGCCCTGAGTGAAAGAGGGCCGTAGTAGGGTGCTCCTATAGCGGGCATTAAAATCAGAATGACCGTTAAATGCATTTATGACCATATTTGTGTTTTTGGGTTACCGCTTGTATAGCAATCAGTATCCATCGTGAAATTTCAAAGTGTCCATAATGCACTCAGGTCGCCCCCGACAGAGAGAGGGCCGTAGTAGGGTGTTTCCATAGCGGGCATTAATATCAGAATGACCCTTAAATGCATTTAGGACCATATTTGAATTTTTGGGTTACCAGATGCACGTTTTCAATCACCAGGTGCACGGTTTCAATCACCAGGTGCACGGCTCTATTTCCTCCTCCAGCACTTGTCAAACAGTCCATAAAGCACCCAGGACGGCCCTGAGTGAAAGAGGGCCGTAGTAGGGTGCTCCTATAGCGGGCATTAAAATCAGAATGACCGTTAAATGCATTTATGACCATATTTGTGTTTTTGGGTTACCAGATGCACGGTTTCAATCACCAGGTGCACGGCTCTATTTCCTCCTCCAGCACTTGTCAAACAGTCCATAAAGCACCCAGGACGGCCCTGAGTGAAAGAGGGCCGTAGTAGGGTGCTCCTATAGCGGGCATTAAAATCAGAATGACCGTTAAATGCATTTATGACCATATTTGTGTTTTTGGGTTACCGCTTGTATAGCAATCAGTATCCATCGTGAAATTTCAAAGTGTCCATAATGCACTCAGGTCGCCCCCGACAGAGAGAGGGCCGTAGTAGGGTGTTTCCATAGCGGGCATTAATATCAGAATGACCCTTAAATGCATTTAGGACCATATTTGAATTTTTGGGTTACCAGATGCACGTTTTCAATCACCAGGTGCACGGTTTCAATCACCAGGTGCACGGCTCTATTTCCTCCTCCAGCACTTGTCAAACAGTCCATAAAGCACCCAGGACGGCCCTGAGTGAAAGAGGGCCGTAGTAGGGTGCTCCTATAGCGGGCATTAAAATCAGAATGACCGTTAAATGCATTTATGACCATATTTGTGTTTTTGGGTTACCAGATGCACGGTTTCAATCACCAGGTGCACGGCTCTATTTCCTCCTCCAGCACTTGTCAAACAGTCCATAAAGCACCCAGGACGGCCCTGAGTGAAAGAGGGCCGTAGTAGGGTGCTCCTATAGCGGGCATTAAAATCAGAATGACCGTTAAATGCATTTATGACCATATTTGTGTTTTTGGGTTACCAGATGCACGGTTTCAATCACCAGGTGCACGGCTCTATTTCCTCCTCCAGCACTTGTCAAACAGTCCATAAAGCACCCAGGACGGCCCTGAGTGAAAGAGGGCCGTAGTAGGGTGCTCCTATAGCGGGCATTAAAATCAGAATGACCGTTAAATGCATTTATGACCATATTTGTGTTTTGGGTTACCGCTTGTATAGCAATCAGTATCCATCGTGAAATTTCAAAGTGTCCATAATGCACTCAGGTCGCCCCCGACAGAGAGAGGGCCGTAGTAGGGTGTTTCCATAGCGGGCATTAATATCAGAATGACCCTTAAATGCATTTAGGACCATATTTGAATTTTTGGGTTACCAGATGCACGTTTTCAATCACCAGGTGCACGGTTTCAATCACCAGGTGCACGGCTCTATTTCCTCCTCCAGCACTTGTCAAACAGTCCATAAAGCACCCAGGACGGCCCTGAGTGAAAGAGGGCCGTAGTAGGGTGCTCCTATAGCGGGCATTAAAATCAGAATGACCGTTAAATGCATTTATGACCATATTTGTGTTTTTGGGTTACCAGATGCACGGTTTCAATCACCAGGTGCACGGCTCTATTTCCTCCTCCAGCACTTGTCAAACAGTCCATAAAGCACCCAGGACGGCCCTGAGTGAAAGAGGGCCGTAGTAGGGTGCTCCTATAGCGGGCATTAAAATCAGAATGACCGTTAAATGCATTTATGACCATATTTGTGTTTTTGGGTTACCAGATGCACGGTTTCAATCACCAGGTGCACGGCTCTATTTCCTCCTCCAGCACTTGTCAAACAGTCCATAAAGCACCCAGGACGGCCCTGAGTGAAAGAGGGCCGTAGTAGGGTGCTCCTATAGCGGGCATTAAAATCAGAATGACCGTTAAATGCATTTATGACCATATTTGTGTTTTTGGGTTACCGCTTGTATAGCAATCAGTATCCATCGTGAAATTTCAAAGTGTCCATAATGCACTCAGGTCGCCCCCGACAGAGAGAGGGCCGTAGTAGGGTGTTTCCATAGCGGGCATTAATATCAGAATGACCCTTAAATGCATTTAGGACCATATTTGAATTTTTGGGTTACCAGATGCACGTTTTCAATCACCAGGTGCACGGTTTCAATCACCAGGTGCACGGCTCTATTTCCTCCTCCAGCACTTGTCAAACAGTCCATAAAGCACCCAGGACGGCCCTGAGTGAAAGAGGGCCGTAGTAGGGTGCTCCTATAGCGGGCATTAAAATCAGAATGACCGTTAAATGCATTTATGACCATATTTGTGTTTTTGGGTTACCAGATGCACGGTTTCAATCACCAGGTGCACGGCTCTATTTCCTCCTCCAGCACTTGTCAAACAGTCCATAAAGCACCCAGGACGGCCCTGAGTGAAAGAGGGCCGTAGTAGGGTGCTCCTATAGCGGGCATTAAAATCAGAATGACCGTTAAATGCATTTATGACCATATTTGTGTTTTTGGGTTACCAGATGCACGGTTTCAATCACCAGGTGCACGGCTCTATTTCCTCCTCCAGCACTTGTCAAACAGTCCATAAAGCACCCAGGACGGCCCTGAGTGAAAGAGGGCCGTAGTAGGGTGCTCCTATAGCGGGCATTAAAATCAGAATGACCGTTAAATGCATTTATGACCATATTTGTGTTTTTGGGTTACCGCTTGTATAGCAATCAGTATCCATCGTGAAATTTCAAAGTGTCCATAATGCACTCAGGTCGCCCCCGACAGAGAGAGGGCCGTAGTAGGGTGTTTCCATAGCGGGCATTAATATCAGAATGACCCTTAAATGCATTTAGGACCATATTTGAATTTTTGGGTTACCAGATGCACGTTTTCAATCACCAGGTGCACGGTTTCAATCACCAGGTGCACGGCTCTATTTCCTCCTCCAGCACTTGTCAAACAGTCCATAAAGCACCCAGGACGGCCCTGAGTGAAAGAGGGCCGTAGTAGGGTGCTCCTATAGCGGGCATTAAAATCAGAATGACCGTTAAATGCATTTATGACCATATTTGTGTTTTTGGGTTACCAGATGCACGGTTTCAATCACCAGGTGCACGGCTCTATTTCCTCCTCCAGCACTTGTCAAACAGTCCATAAAGCACCCAGGACGGCCCTGAGTGAAAGAGGGCCGTAGTAGGGTGCTCCTATAGCGGGCATTAAAATCAGAATGACCGTTAAATGCATTTATGACCATATTTGTGTTTTTGGGTTACCGCTTGTATAGCAATCAGTATCCATCGTGAAATTTCAAAGTGTCCATAATGCACTCAGGTCGCCCCCGACAGAGAGAGGGCCGTAGTAGGGTGTTTCCATAGCGGGCATTAATATCAGAATGACCCTTAAATGCATTTAGGACCATATTTGAATTTTTGGGTTACCAGATGCACGTTTTCAATCACCAGGTGCACGGTTTCAATCACCAGGTGCACGGCTCTATTTCCTCCTCCAGCACTTGTCAAACAGTCCATAAAGCACCCAGGACGGCCCTGAGTGAAAGAGGGCCGTAGTAGGGTGCTCCTATAGCGGGCATTAAAATCAGAATGACCGTTAAATGCATTTATGACCATATTTGTGTTTTTGGGTTACCAGATGCACGGTTTCAATCACCAGGTGCACGGCTCTATTTCCTCCTCCAGCACTTGTCAAACAGTCCATAAAGCACCCAGGACGGCCCTGAGTGAAAGAGGGCCGTAGTAGGGTGCTCCTATAGCGGGCATTAAAATCAGAATGACCGTTAAATGCATTTATGACCATATTTGTGTTTTTGGGTTACCAGATGCACGGTTTCAATCACCAGGTGCACGGCTCTATTTCCTCCTCCAGCACTTGTCAAACAGTCCATAAAGCACCCAGGACGGCCCTGAGTGAAAGAGGGCCGTAGTAGGGTGCTCCTATAGCGGGCATTAAAATCAGAATGACCGTTAAATGCATTTATGACCATATTTGTGTTTTTGGGTTACCGCTTGTATAGCAATCAGTATCCATCGTGAAATTTCAAAGTGTCCATAATGCACTCAGGTCGCCCCCGACAGAGAGAGGGCCGTAGTAGGGTGTTTCCATAGCGGGCATTAATATCAGAATGACCCTTAAATGCATTTAGGACCATATTTGAATTTTGGGTTACCAGATGCACGTTTTCAATCACCAGGTGCACGGTTTCAAACCAGGTGCACGGCTCTATTTCCTCCTCCAGCACTTGTCAAACAGTCCATAAAGCACCCAGGACGGCCCTGAGTGAAAGAGGGCCGTAGTAGGGTGCTCCTATAGCGGGCATTAAAATCAGAATGACCGTTAAATGCATTTATGACCATATTTGTGTTTTGGGTTACCAGATGCACGGTTTCAATCACCAGGTGCACGGCTCTATTTCCTCCTCCAGCACTTGTCAAACAGTCCATAAAGCACCCAGGACGGCCCTGAGTGAAAGAGGGCCGTAGTAGGGTGCTCCTATAGCGGGCATTAAAATCAGAATGACCGTTAAATGCATTTATGACCATATTTGTGTTTTTGGGTTACCAGATGCACGGTTTCAATCACCAGGTGCACGGCTCTATTTCCTCCTCCAGCACTTGTCAAACAGTCCATAAAGCACCCAGGACGGCCCTGAGTGAAAGAGGGCCGTAGTAGGGTGCTCCTATAGCGGGCATTAAAATCAGAATGACCGTTAAATGCATTTATGACCATATTTGTGTTTTTGGGTTACCGCTTGTATAGCAATCAGTATCCATCGTGAAATTTCAAAGTGTCCATAATGCACTCAGGTCGCCCCCGACAGAGAGAGGGCCGTAGTAGGGTGTTTCCATAGCGGGCATTAATATCAGAATGACCCTTAAATGCATTTAGGACCATATTTGAATTTTTGGGTTACCAGATGCACGTTTTCAATCACCAGGTGCACGGTTTCAATCACCAGGTGCACGGCTCTATTTCCTCCTCCAGCACTTGTCAAACAGTCCATAAAGCACCCAGGACGGCCCTGAGTGAAAGAGGGCCGTAGTAGGGTGCTCCTATAGCGGGCATTAAAATCAGAATGACCGTTAAATGCATTTATGACCATATTTGTGTTTTTGGGTTACCAGATGCACGGTTTCAATCACCAGGTGCACGGCTCTATTTCCTCCTCCAGCACTTGTCAAACAGTCCATAAAGCACCCAGGACGGCCCTGAGTGAAAGAGGGCCGTAGTAGGGTGCTCCTATAGCGGGCATTAAAATCAGAATGACCGTTAAATGCATTTATGACCATATTTGTGTTTTTGGGTTACCAGATGCACGGTTTCAATCACCAGGTGCACGGCTCTATTTCCTCCTCCAGCACTTGTCAAACAGTCCATAAAGCACCCAGGACGGCCCTGAGTGAAAGAGGGCCGTAGTAGGGTGCTCCTATAGCGGGCATTAAAATCAGAATGACCGTTAAATGCATTTATGACCATATTTGTGTTTTTGGGTTACCGCTTGTATAGCAATCAGTATCCATCGTGAAATTTCAAAGTGTCCATAATGCACTCAGGTCGCCCCCGACAGAGAGAGGGCCGTAGTAGTAGGGTGTTTCCATAGCGGGCATTAATATCAGAATGACCCTTAAATGCATTTAGGACCATATTTGAATTTTTGGGTTACCAGATGCACGTTTTCAATCACCAGGTGCACGGTTTCAATCACCAGGTGCACGGCTCTATTTCCTCCTCCAGCACTTGTCAAACAGTCCATAAAGCACCCAGGACGGCCCTGAGTGAAAGAGGGCCGTAGTAGGGTGCTCCTATAGCGGGCATTAAAATCAGAATGACCGTTAAATGCATTTATGACCATATTTGTGTTTTTGGGTTACCAGATGCACGGTTTCAATCACCAGGTGCACGGCTCTATTTCCTCCTCCAGCACTTGTCAAACAGTCCATAAAGCACCCAGGACGGCCCTGAGTGAAAGAGGGCCGTAGTAGGGTGCTCCTATAGCGGGCATTAAAATCAGAATGACCGTTAAATGCATTTATGACCATATTTGTGTTTTGGGTTACCGCTTGTATAGCAATCAGTATCCATCGTGAAATTTCAAAGTGTCCATAATGCACTCAGGTCGCCCCCGACAGAGAGAGGGCCGTAGTAGGGTGTTTCCATAGCGGGCATTAATATCAGAATGACCCTTAAATGCATTTAGGACCATATTTGAATTTTTGGGTTACCAGATGCACGTTTTCAATCACCAGGTGCACGGTTTCAATCACCAGGTGCACGGCTCTATTTCCTCCTCCAGCACTTGTCAAACAGTCCATAAAGCACCCAGGACGGCCCTGAGTGAAAGAGGGCCGTAGTAGGGTGCTCCTATAGCGGGCATTAAAATCAGAATGACCGTTAAATGCATTTATGACCATATTTGTGTTTTTGGGTTACCAGATGCACGGTTTCAATCACCAGGTGCACGGCTCTATTTCCTCCTCCAGCACTTGTCAAACAGTCCATAAAGCACCCAGGACGGCCCTGAGTGAAAGAGGGCCGTAGTAGGGTGCTCCTATAGCGGGCATTAAAATCAGAATGACCGTTAAATGCATTTATGACCATATTTGTGTTTTTGGGTTACCAGATGCACGGTTTCAATCACCAGGTGCACGGCTCTATTTCTCCTCCAGCACTTGTCAAACAGTCCATAAAGCACCCAGGACGCCCTGAGTGAAAGAGGGCCGTAGTAGGGTGCTCCTATAGCGGGCATTAAAATCAGAATGACCGTTAAATGCATTTATGACCATATTTGTGTTTTTGGGTTACCAGATGCACGGTTTCAATCACCAGGTGCACGGCTCTATTTCCTCCTCCAGCACTTGTCAAACAGTCCATAAAGCACCCAGGACGGCCCTGAGTGAAAGAGGGCCGTAGTAGGGTGCTCCTATAGCGGGCATTAAAATCAGAATGACCGTTAAATGCATTTATGACCATATTTGTGTTTTTGGTTACCGCTTGTATAGCAATCAGTATCCATCGTGAAATTTCAAAGTGTCCATAATGCACTCAGGTCGCCCCCGACAGAGAGAGGGCCGTAGTAGGGTGTTTCCATAGCGGGCATTAATATCAGAATGACCCTTAAATGCATTTAGGACCATATTTGAATTTTGGGTTACCAGATGCACGTTTTCAATCACCAGGTGCACGGTTTCAATCACCAGGTGCACGGCTCTATTTCCTCCTCCAGCACTTGTCAAACAGTCCATAAAGCACCCAGGACGGCCCTGAGTGAAAGAGGGCCGTAGTAGGGTGCTCCTATAGCGGGCATTAAAATCAGAATGACCGTTAAATGCATTTATGACCATATTTGTGTTTTTGGGTTACCAGATGCACGGTTTCAATCACCAGGTGCACGGCTCTATTTCCTCCTCCAGCACTTGTCAAACAGTCCATAAAGCACCCAGGACGGCCCTGAGTGAAAGAGGGCCGTAGTAGGGTGCTCCTATAGCGGGCATTAAAATCAGAATGACCGTTAAATGCATTTATGACCATATTTGTGTTTTTGGGTTACCGCTTGTATAGCAATCAGTATCCATCGTGAAATTTCAAAGTGTCCATAATGCACTCAGGTCGCCCCGACAGAGAGAGGGCCGTAGTAGGGTGTTTCCATAGCGGGCATTAATATCAGAATGACCCTTAAATGCATTTAGGACCATATTTGAATTTTGGGTTACCAGATGCACGTTTTCAATCACCAGGTGCACGGTTTCAATCACCAGGTGCACGGCTCTATTTCCTCCTCCAGCACTTGTCAAACAGTCCATAAAGCACCCAGGACGGCCCTGAGTGAAAGAGGGCCGTAGTAGGGTGCTCCTATAGCGGGCATTAAAATCAGAATGACCGTTAAATGCATTTATGACCATATTTGTGTTTTGGGTTACCAGATGCACGGTTTCAATCACCAGGTGCACGGCTCTATTTCCTCCTCCAGCACTTGTCAAACAGTCCATAAAGCACCCAGGACGGCCCTGAGTGAAAGAGGGCCGTAGTAGGGTGCTCCTATAGCGGGCATTAAAATCAGAATGACCGTTAAATGCATTTATGACCATATTTGTGTTTTTGGGTTACCGCTTGTATAGCAATCAGTATCCATCGTGAAATTTCAAAGTGTCCATAATGCACTCAGGTCGCCCCCGACAGAGAGAGGGCCGTAGTAGGGTGTTTCCATAGCGGGCATTAATATCAGAATGACCCTTAAATGCATTTAGGACCATATTTGAATTTTTGGGTTACCAGATGCACGTTTTCAATCACCAGGTGCACGGTTTCAATCACCAGGTGCACGGCTCTATTTCCTCCTCCAGCACTTGTCAAACAGTCCATAAAGCACCCAGGACGGCCCTGAGTGAAAGAGGGCCGTAGTAGGGTGCTCCTATAGCGGGCATTAAAATCAGAATGACCGTTAAATGCATTTATGACCATATTTGTGTTTTTGGGTTACCAGATGCACGGTTTCAATCACCAGGTGCACGGCTCTATTTCCTCCTCCAGCACTTGTCAAACAGTCCATAAAGCACCCAGGACGGCCCTGAGTGAAAGAGGGCCGTAGTAGGGTGCTCCTATAGCGGGCATTAAAATCAGAATGACCGTTAAATGCATTTATGACCATATTTGTGTTTTTGGGTTACCAGATGCACGGTTTCAATCACCAGGTGCACGGCTCTATTTCCTCCTCCAGCACTTGTCAAACAGTCCATAAAGCACCCAGGACGGCCCTGAGTGAAAGAGGGCCGTAGTAGGGTGCTCCTATAGCGGGCATTAAAATCAGAATGACCGTTAAATGCATTTATGACCATATTTGTGTTTTTGGGTTACCGCTTGTATAGCAATCAGTATCCATCGTGAAATTTCAAAGTGTCCATAATGCACTCAGGTCGCCCCCGACAGAGAGAGGGCCGTAGTAGGGTGTTTCCATAGCGGGCATTAATATCAGAATGACCCTTAAATGCATTTAGGACCATATTTGAATTTTTGGGTTACCAGATGCACGTTTTCAATCACCAGGTGCACGGTTTCAATCACCAGGTGCACGGCTCTATTTCCTCCTCCAGCACTTGTCAAACAGTCCATAAAGCACCCAGGACGGCCCTGAGTGAAAGAGGGCCGTAGTAGGGTGCTCCTATAGCGGGCATTAAAATCAGAATGACCGTTAAATGCATTTATGACCATATTTGTGTTTTTGGGTTACCAGATGCACGGTTTCAATCACCAGGTGCACGGCTCTATTTCCTCCTCCAGCACTTGTCAAACAGTCCATAAAGCACCCAGGACGGCCCTGAGTGAAAGAGGGCCGTAGTAGGGTGCTCCTATAGCGGGCATTAAAATCAGAATGACCGTTAAATGCATTTATGACCATATTTGTGTTTTTGGGTTACCAGATGCACGGTTTCAATCACCAGGTGCACGGCTCTATTTCCTCCTCCAGCACTTGTCAAACAGTCCATAAAGCACCCAGGACGGCCCTGAGTGAAAGAGGGCCGTAGTAGGGTGCTCCTATAGCGGGCATTAAAATCAGAATGACCGTTAAATGCATTTATGACCATATTTGTGTTTTGGGTTACCGCTTGTATAGCAATCAGTATCCATCGTGAAATTTCAAAGTGTCCATAATGCACTCAGGTCGCCCCCGACAGAGAGAGGGCCGTAGTAGGGTGTTTCCATAGCGGGCATTAATATCAGAATGACCCTTAAATGCATTTAGGACCATATTTGAATTTTTGGGTTACCAGATGCACGTTTTCAATCACCAGGTGCACGGTTTCAATCACCAGGTGCACGGCTCTATTTCCTCCTCCAGCACTTGTCAAACAGTCCATAAAGCACCCAGGACGGCCCTGAGTGAAAGAGGGCCGTAGTAGGGTGCTCCTATAGCGGGCATTAAAATCAGAATGACCGTTAAATGCATTTATGACCATATTTGTGTTTTTGGGTTACCAGATGCACGGTTTCAATCACCAGGTGCACGGCTCTATTTCCTCCTCCAGCACTTGTCAAACAGTCCATAAAGCACCCAGGACGGCCCTGAGTGAAAGAGGGCCGTAGTAGGGTGCTCCTATAGCGGGCATTAAAATCAGAATGACCGTTAAATGCATTTATGACCATATTTGTGTTTTTGGGTTACCAGATGCACGGTTTCAATCACCAGGTGCACGGCTCTATTTCCTCCTCCAGCACTTGTCAAACAGTCCATAAAGCACCCAGGACGGCCCTGAGTGAAAGAGGGCCGTAGTAGGGTGCTCCTATAGCGGGCATTAAAATCAGAATGACCGTTAAATGCATTTATGACCATATTTGTGTTTTTGGGTTACCGCTTGTATAGCAATCAGTATCCATCGTGAAATTTCAAAGTGTCCATAATGCACTCAGGTCGCCCCCGACAGAGAGAGGGCCGTAGTAGGGTGTTTCCATAGCGGGCATTAATATCAGAATGACCCTTAAATGCATTTAGGACCATATTTGAATTTTTGGGTTACCAGATGCACGTTTTCAATCACCAGGTGCACGGTTTCAATCACCAGGTGCACGGCTCTATTTCCTCCTCCAGCACTTGTCAAACAGTCCATAAAGCACCCAGGACGGCCCTGAGTGAAAGAGGGCCGTAGTAGGGTGCTCCTATAGCGGGCATTAAAATCAGAATGACCGTTAAATGCATTTATGACCATATTTGTGTTTTTGGGTTACCAGATGCACGGTTTCAATCACCAGGTGCACGGCTCTATTTCCTCCTCCAGCACTTGTCAAACAGTCCATAAAGCACCCAGGACGGCCCTGAGTGAAAGAGGGCCGTAGTAGGGTGCTCCTATAGCGGGCATTAAAATCAGAATGACCGTTAAATGCATTTATGACCATATTTGTGTTTTGGGTTACCGCTTGTATAGCAATCAGTATCCATCGTGAAATTTCAAAGTGTCCATAATGCACTCAGGTCGCCCCCGACAGAGAGAGGGCCGTAGTAGGGTGTTTCCATAGCGGGCATTAATATCAGAATGACCCTTAAATGCATTTAGGACCATATTTGAATTTTTGGGTTACCAGATGCACGTTTTCAATCACCAGGTGCACGGTTTCAATCACCAGGTGCACGGCTCTATTTCCTCCTCCAGCACTTGTCAAACAGTCCATAAAGCACCCAGGACGGCCCTGAGTGAAAGAGGGCCGTAGTAGGGTGCTCCTATAGCGGGCATTAAAATCAGAATGACCGTTAAATGCATTTATGACCATATTTGTGTTTTTGGGTTACCAGATGCACGGTTTCAATCACCAGGTGCACGGCTCTATTTCCTCCTCCAGCACTTGTCAAACAGTCCATAAAGCACCCAGGACGGCCCTGAGTGAAAGAGGGCCGTAGTAGGGTGCTCCTATAGCGGGCATTAAAATCAGAATGACCGTTAAATGCATTTATGACCATATTTGTGTTTTTGGGTTACCAGATGCACGGTTTCAATCACCAGGTGCACGGCTCTATTTCCTCCTCCAGCACTTGTCAAACAGTCCATAAAGCACCCAGGACGGCCCTGAGTGAAAGAGGGCCGTAGTAGGGTGCTCCTATAGGGCATTAAAATCAGAATGACCGTTAAATGCATTTATGACCATATTTGTGTTTTTGGGTTACCGCTTGTATAGCAATCAGTATCCATCGTGAAATTTCAAAGTGTCCATAATGCACTCAGGTCGCCCCCGACAGAGAGAGGGCCGTAGTAGGGTGTTTCCATAGCGGGCATTAATATCAGAATGACCCTTAAATGCATTTAGGACCATATTTGAATTTTTGGGTTACCAGATGCACGTTTTCAATCACCAGGTGCACGGTTTCAATCACCAGGTGCACGGCTCTATTTCCTCCTCCAGCACTTGTCAAACAGTCCATAAAGCACCCAGGACGGCCCTGAGTGAAAGAGGGCCGTAGTAGGGTGCTCCTATAGCGGGCATTAAAATCAGAATGACCGTTAAATGCATTTATGACCATATTTGTGTTTTTGGGTTACCAGATGCACGGTTTCAATCACCAGGTGCACGGCTCTATTTCCTCCTCCAGCACTTGTCAAACAGTCCATAAAGCACCCAGGACGGCCCTGAGTGAAAGAGGGCCGTAGTAGGGTGCTCCTATAGCGGGCATTAAAATCAGAATGACCGTTAAATGCATTTATGACCATATTTGTGTTTTGGGTTACAGATGCACGGTTTCAATCACCAGGTGCACGGCTCTATTTCCTCCTCCAGCACTTGTCAAACAGTCCATAAAGCACCCAGGACGGCCCTGAGTGAAAGAGGGCCGTAGTAGGGTGCTCCTATAGCGGGCATTAAATCAGAATGACCGTTAAATGCATTTATGACCATATTTGTGTTTTTGGGTTACCGCTTGTATAGCAATCAGTATCCATCGTGAAATTTCAAAGTGTCCATAATGCACTCAGGTCGCCCCCGACAGAGAGAGGGCCGTAGTAGGGTGTTTCCATAGCGGGCATTAATATCAGAATGACCCTTAAATGCATTTAGGACCATATTTGAATTTTTGGGTTACCAGATGCACGTTTTCAATCACCAGGTGCACGGTTTCAATCACCAGGTGCACGGCTCTATTTCCTCCTCCAGCACTTGTCAAACAGTCCATAAAGCACCCAGGACGGCCCTGAGTGAAAGAGGGCCGTAGTAGGGTGCTCCTATAGCGGGCATTAAAATCAGAATGACCGTTAAATGCATTTATGACCATATTTGTGTTTTGGGTTACCAGATGCACGGTTTCAATCACCAGGTGCACGGCTCTATTTCCTCCTCCAGCACTTGTCAAACAGTCCATAAAGCACCCAGGACGGCCCTGAGTGAAAGAGGGCCGTAGTAGGGTGCTCCTATAGCGGGCATTAAAATCAGAATGACCGTTAAATGCATTTATGACCATATTTGTGTTTTTGGGTTACCGCTTGTATAGCAATCAGTATCCATCGTGAAATTTCAAAGTGTCCATAATGCACTCAGGTCGCCCCGACAGAGAGAGGGCCGTAGTAGGGTGTTTCCATAGCGGGCATTAATATCAGAATGACCCTTAAATGCATTTAGGACCATATTTGAATTTTTGGGTTACCAGATGCACGTTTTCAATCACCAGGTGCACGGTTTCAATCACCAGGTGCACGGCTCTATTTCCTCCTCCAGCACTTGTCAAACAGTCCATAAAGCACCCAGGACGGCCCTGAGTGAAAGAGGGCCCGTAGTAGGGTGCTCCTATAGCGGGCATTAAAATCAGAATGACCGTTAAATGCATTTATGACCATATTTGTGTTTTGGGTTACCAGATGCACGGTTTCAATCACCAGGTGCACGGCTCTATTTCCTCCTCCAGCACTTGTCAAACAGTCCATAAAGCACCCAGGACGGCCCTGAGTGAAAGAGGGCCGTAGTAGGGTGCTCCTATAGCGGGCATTAAAATCAGAATGACCGTTAAATGCATTTATGACCATATTTGTGTTTTTGGGTTACCGCTTGTATAGCAATCAGTATCCATCGTGAAATTTCAAAGTGTCCATAATGCACTCAGGTCGCCCCCGACAGAGAGAGGGCCGTAGTAGGGTGTTTCCATAGCGGGCATTAATATCAGAATGACCCTTAAATGCATTTAGGACCATATTTGAATTTTGGGTTACCAGATGCACGTTTTCAATCACCAGGTGCACGGTTTCAATCACCAGGTGCACGGCTCTATTTCCTCCTCCAGCACTTGTCAAACAGTCCATAAAGCACCCAGGACGGCCCTGAGTGAAAGAGGGCCGTAGTAGGGTGCTCCTATAGCGGGCATTAAAATCAGAATGACCGTTAAATGCATTTATGACCATATTTGTGTTTTTGGGTTACCAGATGCACGGTTTCAATCACCAGGTGCACGGCTCTATTTCCTCCTCCAGCACTTGTCAAACAGTCCATAAAGCACCCAGGACGGCCCTGAGTGAAAGAGGGCCGTAGTAGGGTGCTCCTATAGCGGGCATTAAAATCAGAATGACCGTTAAATGCATTTATGACCATATTTGTGTTTTTGGGTTACCGCTTGTATAGCAATCAGTATCCATCGTGAAATTTCAAAGTGTCCATAATGCACTCAGGTCGCCCCCGACAGAGAGAGGGCCGTAGTAGGGTGTTTCCATAGCGGGCATTAATATCAGAATGACCCTTAAATGCATTTAGGACCATATTTGAATTTTGGGTTACCAGATGCACGTTTTCAATCACCAGGTGCACGGTTTCAATCACCAGGTGCACGGCTCTATTTCCTCCTCCAGCACTTGTCAAACAGTCCATAAAGCACCCAGGACGGCCCTGAGTGAAAGAGGGCCGTAGTAGGGTGCTCCTATAGCGGGCATTAAAATCAGAATGACCGTTAAATGCATTTATGACCATATTTGTGTTTTTGGGTTACCAGATGCACGGTTTCAATCACCAGGTGCACGGCTCTATTTCCTCCTCCAGCACTTGTCAAACAGTCCATAAAGCACCCAGGACGGCCCTGAGTGAAAGAGGGCCGTAGTAGGGTGCTCCTATAGCGGGCATTAAAATCAGAATGACCGTTAAATGCATTTATGACCATATTTGTGTTTTTGGGTTACCGCTTGTATAGCAATCAGTATCCATCGTGTGAAATTTCAAAGTGTCCATAATGCACTCAGGTCGCCCCCGACAGAGAGAGGGCCGTAGTAGGGTGTTTCCATAGCGGGCATTAATATCAGAATGACCCTTAAATGCATTTAGGACCATATTTGAATTTTTGGGTTACCAGATGCACGTTTTCAATCACCAGGTGCACGGTTTCAATCACCAGGTGCACGGCTCTATTTCCTCCTCCAGCACTTGTCAAACAGTCCATAAAGCACCCAGGACGGCCCTGAGTGAAAGAGGGCCGTAGTAGGGTGCTCCTATAGCGGGCATTAAAATCAGAATGACCGTTAAATGCATTTATGACCATATTGTGTTTTGGGTTACCAGATGCACGGTTTCAATCACCAGGTGCACGGCTCTATTTCCTCCTCCAGCACTTGTCAAACAGTCCATAAAGCACCCAGGACGGCCCTGAGTGAAAGAGGGCCGTAGTAGGGTGCTCCTATAGCGGGCATTAAAATCAGAATGACCGTTAAATGCATTTATGACCATATTTGTGTTTTTGGGTTACCAGATGCACGGTTTCAATCACCAGGTGCACGGCTCTATTTCCTCCTCCAGCACTTGTCAAACAGTCCATAAAGCACCCAGGACGGCCCTGAGTGAAAGAGGGCCGTAGTAGGGTGCTCCTATAGCGGGCATTAAAATCAGAATGACCGTTAAATGCATTTATGACCATATTTGTGTTTTTGGGTTACCGCTTGTATAGCAATCAGTATCCATCGTGAAATTTCAAAGTGTCCATAATGCACTCAGGTCGCCCCCGACAGAGAGAGGGCCGTAGTAGGGTGTTTCCATAGCGGGCATTAATATCAGAATGACCCTTAAATGCATTTAGGACCATATTTGAATTTTTGGGTTACCAGATGCACGTTTTCAATCACCAGGTGCACGGTTTCAATCACCAGGTGCACGGCTCTATTTCCTCCTCCAGCACTTGTCAAACAGTCCATAAAGCACCCAGGACGGCCCTGAGTGAAAGAGGGCCGTAGTAGGGTGCTCCTATAGCGGGCATTAAAATCAGAATGACCGTTAAATGCATTTATGACCATATTGTGTTTTTGGGTTACCAGATGCACGGTTTCAATCACCAGGTGCACGGCTCTATTTCCTCCTCCAGCACTTGTCAAACAGTCCATAAAGCACCCAGGACGGCCCTGAGTGAAAGAGGGCCGTAGTAGGGTGCTCCTATAGCGGGCATTAAAATCAGAATGACCGTTAAATGCATTTATGACCATATTTGTGTTTTTGGGTTACCAGATGCACGGTTTCAATCACCAGGTGCACGGCTCTATTTCCTCCTCCAGCACTTGTCAAACAGTCCATAAAGCACCCAGGACGGCCCTGAGTGAAAGAGGGCCGTAGTAGGGTGCTCCTATAGCGGGCATTAAAATCAGAATGACCGTTAAATGCATTTATGACCATATTTGTGTTTTTGGGTTACCGCTTGTATAGCAATCAGTATCCATCGTGAAATTTCAAAGTGTCCATAATGCACTCAGGTCGCCCCCGACAGAGAGAGGGCCGTAGTAGGGTGTTTCCATAGCGGGCATTAATATCAGAATGACCCTTAAATGCATTTAGGACCATATTTGAATTTTTGGGTTACCAGATGCACGTTTTCAATCACCAGGTGCACGGTTTCAATCACCAGGTGCACGGCTCTATTTCCTCCTCCAGCACTTGTCAAACAGTCCATAAAGCACCCAGGACGGCCCTGAGTGAAAGAGGGCCGTAGTAGGGTGCTCCTATAGCGGGCATTAAAATCAGAATGACCGTTAAATGCATTTATGACCATATTTGTGTTTTTGGGTTACCAGATGCACGGTTTCAATCACCAGGTGCACGGCTCTATTTCCTCCTCCAGCACTTGTCAAACAGTCCATAAAGCACCCAGGACGGCCCTGAGTGAAAGAGGGCCGTAGTAGGGTGCTCCTATAGCGGGCATTAAAATCAGAATGACCGTTAAATGCATTTATGACCATATTTGTGTTTTTGGGTTACCAGATGCACGGTTTCAATCACCAGGTGCACGGCTCTATTTCCTCCTCCAGCACTTGTCAAACAGTCCATAAAGCACCCAGGACGGCCCTGAGTGAAAGAGGGCCGTAGTAGGGTGCTCCTATAGCGGGCATTAAAATCAGAATGACCGTTAAATGCATTTATGACCATATTTGTGTTTTGGGTTACCGCTTGTATAGCAATCAGTATCCATCGTGAAATTTCAAAGTGTCCATAATGCACTCAGGTCGCCCCCGACAGAGAGAGGGCCGTAGTAGGGTGTTTCCATAGCGGGCATTAATATCAGAATGACCCTTAAATGCATTTAGGACCATATTTGAATTTTTGGGTTACCAGATGCACGTTTTCAATCACCAGGTGCACGGTTTCAATCACCAGGTGCACGGCTCTATTTCCTCCTCCAGCACTTGTCAAACAGTCCATAAAGCACCCAGGACGGCCCTGAGTGAAAGAGGGCCGTAGTAGGGTGCTCCTATAGCGGGCATTAAAATCAGAATGACCGTTAAATGCATTTATGACCATATTTGTGTTTTTGGGTTACCAGATGCACGGTTTCAATCACCAGGTGCACGGCTCTATTTCCTCCTCCAGCACTTGTCAAACAGTCCATAAAGCACCCAGGACGGCCCTGAGTGAAAGAGGGCCGTAGTAGGGTGCTCCTATAGCGGGCATTAAAATCAGAATGACCGTTAAATGCATTTATGACCATATTTGTGTGTTTGGGTTACCAGATGCACGGTTTCAATCACCAGGTGCACGGCTCTATTTCCTCCTCCAGCACTTGTCAAACAGTCCATAAAGCACCCAGGACGGCCCTGAGTGAAAGAGGGCCGTAGTAGGGTGCTCCTATAGCGGGCATTAAAATCAGAATGACCGTTAAATGCATTTATGACCATATTTGTGTTTTTGGGTTACCGCTTGTATAGCAATCAGTATCCATCGTGAAATTTCAAAGTGTCCATAATGCACTCAGGTCGCCCCCGACAGAGAGAGGGCCGTAGTAGGGTGTTTCCATAGCGGGCATTAATATCAGAATGACCCTTAAATGCATTTAGGACCATATTTGAATTTTTGGGTTACCAGATGCACGTTTTCAATCACCAGGTGCACGGTTTCAATCACCAGGTGCACGGCTCTATTTCCTCCTCCAGCACTTGTCAAACAGTCCATAAAGCACCCAGGACGGCCCTGAGAAAGAGGGCCGTAGTAGGGTGCTCCTATAGCGGGCATTAAAATCAGAATGACCGTTAAATGCATTTATGACCATATTTGTGTTTTGGGTTACCAGATGCACGGTTTCAATCACCAGGTGCACGGCTCTATTTCCTCCTCCAGCACTTGTCAAACAGTCCATAAAGCACCCAGGACGGCCCTGAGTGAAAGAGGGCCGTAGTAGGGTGCTCCTATAGCGGGCATTAAAATCAGAATGACCGTTAAATGCATTTATGACCATATTTGTGTTTTTGGGTTACCGCTTGTATAGCAATCAGTATCCATCGTGAAATTTCAAAGTGTCCATAATGCACTCAGGTCGCCCCCGACAGAGAGAGGGCCGTAGTAGGGTGTTTCCATAGCGGGCATTAATATCAGAATGACCCTTAAATGCATTTAGGACCATATTTGAATTTTGGGTTACCAGATGCACGTTTTCAATCACCAGGTGCACGGTTTCAATCACCAGGTGCACGGCTCTATTTCCTCCTCCAGCACTTGTCAAACAGTCCATAAAGCACCCAGGACGGCCCTGAGTGAAAGAGGGCCGTAGTAGGGTGCTCCTATAGCGGGCATTAAAATCAGAATGACCGTTAAATGCATTTATGACCATATTTGGTTTTTGGGTTACCAGATGCACGGTTTCAATCACCAGGTGCACGGCTCTATTTCCTCCTCCAGCACTTGTCAAACAGTCCATAAAGCACCCAGGACGGCCCTGAGTGAAAGAGGGCCGTAGTAGGGTGCTCCTATAGCGGGCATTAAAATCAGAATGACCGTTAAATGCATTTATGACCATATTTGTGTTTTTGGGTTACCGCTTGTATAGCAATCAGTATCCATCGTGAAATTTCAAAGTGTCCATAATGCACTCAGGTCGCCCCCGACAGAGAGAGGGCCGTAGTAGGGTGTTTCCATAGCGGGCATTAATATCAGAATGACCCTTAAATGCATTTAGGACCATATTTGAATTTTGGGTTACCAGATGCACGTTTTCAATCACCAGGTGCACGGTTTCAATCACCAGGTGCACGGCTATTTCCTCCTCCAGCACTTGTCAAACAGTCCATAAAGCACCCAGGACGGCCCTGAGTGAAAGAGGGCCGTAGTAGGGTGCTCCTATAGCGGGCATTAAAATCAGAATGACCGTTAAATGCATTTATGACCATATTTGTGTTTTTGGGTTACCAGATGCACGGTTTCAATCACCAGGTGCACGGCTCTATTTCCTCCTCCAGCACTTGTCAAACAGTCCATAAAGCACCCAGGACGGCCCTGAGTGAAAGAGGGCCGTAGTAGTAGGGTGCTCTATAGCGGGCATTAAAATCAGAATGACCGTTAAATGCATTTATGACCATATTTGTGTTTTTGGGTTACCGCTTGTATAGCAATCAGTATCCATCGTGAAATTTCAAAGTCGTCCATAATGCACTCAGGTCGCCCCCGACAGAGAGAGGGCACTTAGTAGTGTGTTTCCATAGAGGGATTAATATCAGAATGACCCTTAAATGCAATTTATGACCATATTGAATTTTGGGTTACAGGATGCACGTTTTCAACACCAGTGACGGTTTAAATCACCAGGTGCACGGCTCTATTACCTACTCCAAGCACTTGTCAAACCGTCCTAAGCACCCAGGGAGGCCCTGAGTGAAAGAGGGCCGTAGTAGGGTGCTCCTTATAGGGGCATTAAATCAGATATGACCGTTAAATGCATTTATGACCCATATTTGTGTTTTTGGGTTACCAGATGCACAGGTTTCAATCACCAGGTGCACGGCTCTATTTCCTCCTCCAGCACTTGTCAAACAGTCCATAAAGCACCCAGGACGGCCCTGAGTGAAAGAGGGCCGTAGTAGGGTGCTCCTATAGCGGGCATTAAAATCAGAATGACCGTTAAATGCATTTATGACCATATTTGTGTTTTTGGGTTACCAGATGCACGGTTTCAATCACCAGGTGCACGGCTCTATTTCCTCTCCAGCACTTGTCAAACAGTCCATAAAGCACCCAGGACGGCCCTGAGTGAAAGAGGGCCGTTAGTAGGGTGCTCCTATAGCGGGCATTAAAATCAGAATGACCGTTTTAAATGCATTTATGACCATATTTGTGTTTTTGGGTTACCGCTTGTATAGCAATCAGTATCCATCGTGAAATTTCAAAGTGTCCATAATTGCACTCAGGTCGCCCCCGACAGAGAGAGGGCCGTAGTAGGGTGTTTTCCATAGCGGGCATTAATATCAGAATGACCCTTAAATGCATTTAGGACCATATTTGAATTTTTGGGTTACCAGATGCAACGTTTTCAATCACCAGGTGCACGGTTTCAATCACCAGGTGCACGGCTCTATTTCCTCCTCCAGCACTTGTCAAACAGGCTATAAGCACCCAGGACGGCCTGAGTGAAAGAGGGCCGTAGTAGGGTGGCTCCTATAGCGGGCATTAAAATCAGAATGACCGTTTTAAATGCATTTATGGACCATATTGGTGTTGTTTGGGTTACCAGATGCACGGTTTCAATCACCAGGTGCACGGCTCTATTTCCTCCTCCAGCACTTGTCAAACAGTCCATAAAGCACCCAGGACGGCCCTGAGTGAAAGAGGGCCGTAGTAGGGTGCTCCTATAGCGGGCATTAAAATCAGAATGACCGTTAAATGCATTTATGACCATATTTGTGTTTTTGGGTTTTTTACCAGATGCACGGTTCAATCACCAGGTGCACGGCTCTATTTCCTCCTCCAGCAATTGTCAAACAGTCCATAAAGCACCCGGAGGCCCTGAGTGAAAGAGGGCCGTAGTAGGGTGCTCCTATAGCGGGCATATGGCATAAAATCAGAATGACCGTTAAATGCATTTATGACCATATTTGTGTTTTTGGGTTACCGCTTGTATGCAATCACAGTATCCATCGTGAAATTTCAAAGTGTCCATAATGCACTCAGGTCGCCCCCGACAGAGAGAGGGCCGTAGTAGGGTGTTTCCCATAGCGGGCATTAATATCAGAATGACCCTTAAATGCATTTAGGACCATATTTGAATTTTTGGGTTACCAGATGCACGTTTTCAATCACCAGGTGCACGGTTTCAATCACCAGGTGCACGGCTCTATTTCCTCCTCCAGCACTTGTAAAACAGTCCATAAAGCACCCAGGACGGCCCTGAGTGAAAGAGGGCCGTAGTAGGGTGCTCCTATAGCGGGCATTAAATCAGAATGACCGTTAAATGCATTTATGACCATATTTGTGTTTTTGGGTTACCAGATGCAC
>NW_022262377.1:0-60000 GCF_002021735.2 Oncorhynchus kisutch | reverse complement strand
GGTAACCCAAAAACACAAATATGGTCATAAATGCATTTAACGGTCATTCTGATTTTAATGCCCGCTATAGGAGCACCCTACTACGGCCCTCTTTCACTCAGGGCCGTCCTGGGTGCTTTATGGACTGTTTGACAAGTGCTGGAGGAGGAAATAGAGCCGTGCACCTGGTGATTGAAACCGTGCACCTGGTGATTGAAAACGTGCATCTGGTAACCCAAAAATTCAAATATGGTCCTAAATGCATTTAAGGGTCATTCTGATATTAATGCCCGCTATGGAAACACCCTACTACGGCCCTCTCTCTGTCGGGGGCGACCTGAGTGCATTATGGACACTTTGAAATTTCACGATGGATACTGATTGCTATACAAGCGGTAACCCAAAAACACAAATATGGTCATAAATGCATTTAACGGTCATTCTGATTTTAATGCCCGCTATAGGAGCACCCTACTACGGCCCTCTTTCACTCAGGGCCGTCCTGGAGTGCTTTATGGACTGTTTGACAATTGCTGGAGGAGGAAATAGAGCCGTGCACCTGGTGATTGAAACCGTGCATCTGGTAACCCAAAAACACAAATATGTCATAAAATGCATTAACGGTCATTCTGATTTAATGCCCGCTATAGGAGCACCCTACTACGGCCCTCTTTCACTCAGGGCCGTCCTGGGTGCTTTAGGGACTGTTTGACAAGTGCTGGAGGAGGAAATGAAGCCGTGCACCTGGTGATTGAAACCGTGCACCTGGTGATTGAAAACGTGCATCTGGTAACCCAAAAATTCAAATATGGTCCTAAATGCATTTAAGGGTCATTCTGATATTAATGCCCGCTATGGAAACACCCTACTACGGCCCTCTCTCTGTCGGGGCGACCTGAGTGCATTATGGACACTTTGAAATTTCACGATGGATACTGATTGCTATACAAGCGGTAACCCAAAAACACAAATATGGTCATAAATGCATTAAACGGTCATTCTGATTTTAATGCCCGCTATAGGAGCACCCTACTACGGCCCTCTTTCACTCAGGGCCGTCCTGGGTGCTTATGGACTGTTTGACAAGTGCTGGAGGAGGAAATAGAGCCGTGCACCTGGTGATTGAAACCGTGCATCTGGTAACCCAAAAACACAAATATGGTCATAAATGCATTTAACCGGTCATTCTGATTTTAATGCCCGCTATAGGAGCACCCTACTACGGCCCTCTTTCACTCAGGGCCGTCCTGGGTGCTTTATGGACTGTTTGACAAGTGCTGGAGGAGGAAAATAGAGCCGTGCACCTGGTGATTGAAACCGTGCACCTGGTGATTGAAAACGTGCATCTGGTAACCCAAAAATTCAAATATGGTCCTAAATGCATTTAAGGGTCATTCTGATATTATGCCCGCTATGGAAACACCCTACTACGGCCCTCTCTCTGTCGGGGGCGACCTGAGTGCATTATGGACACTTTGAAATTTCACGATGGATACTGATTGCTATACAAGCGGTAACCCAAAAACACAAATATGGTCATAAATGCATTTAACGGTCATTCTGATTTTAATGCCCGCTATAGGAGCACCCTACTACGGCCCCTTTCACTCAGGGCCGTCCTGGGTGCTTTATGGACTGTTTGACAAGTGCTGGAGGAGGAAATAGAGCCGTGCACCTGGTGATTGAAACCGTGCATCTGTAACCCAAAAACACAAATATGGTCATAAATGCATTTAACGGTCATTCGGATTTTAATGCCCGCTATAGGAGCACCCTACTACGGCCCTCTTTCACTCAGGGCCGTCCTGGGTGCTTTATGGACTGTTTGACAAGTGCTGGAGGAGGAAATAGAGCCGGGCACCTGGTGATTGAAACCGTGCATCTGGTAACCCAAAAACACAAATATGGTCATAAATGCATTTAACGGTCATTCTGATTTAATGCCCCGCTATAGGAGCACCCTACTACGGCCCTCTTCACTCAGGGCCGTCCTGGGTGCTTTATGGACTGTTTGACAAGTGCTGGAGGAGGAAATAGAGCCGTGGCACCTGGTGATTGAAACCGTGCACACTGGTGATTGAAAACGTGCATCTGGTAAACCCAAAAATTCAAATATGGTCCTAAATGCATTTAAGGGTCATTCTGATATTAATGCCCTCTATGGAAACACCCTACTACGGCCCCTCTCTCTGTCGGGGGCGACCTGAGTGCATTATGGACACTTTGAAATTTCACGATGGATACTGATTGCTATACAAGCTGTAACCCAAAAACACAAATATGGTCATAAATGCATTTAACGGTCATTCTGATTTTAATGCCCGCTATAGAGGCACCCTACTACGGCCCTCTTTCACTCAGGGCCGTCCTGGTGCTTTATGGACTGTTTGACAAGTGCTGGAGGAGGAAATAGAGCCGTGCACCTGGTGATTGAAACCGTGCATCTGGTAACCCAAAAACACAAATATGGTCATAAATGCATTTAAACGGTCATTCTGATTTTAATGCCCGCTATAGGAGCACCCTACTACGGCCCTCTTTCACTCAGGGCCGTCCTGGGGTGCTTTAATGGACTGTTGACAAGTGCTGGAGGAGGAAATAGAGCCGTGCACCTGGTGATTGAAACCGTGCATCTGGTAACCCAAAAACACAAATATGGTCATAAAATGCATTTAACGGTCATTCTGATTTTAATGCCCGCTATAGGAGCACCCTACTACGGCCCTCTTTCACTCAGGGCCGTCCTGGGTGCTTTAATGGACTGTTTGACAAGTGCTGAGGAGGAAATAGAGCCGTGCACCTGGTGATTGAAAACCGTGCACCTGGTGATTGAAAACGTGCATCTGGTAACCCAAAAATTCAAATATGGTCCTAAATGCATTTAAGGGTCATTCTGATATTAATGCCCGCTATGGAAACACCCTACTACCGGCCCTCTCTCTGTCGGGGGCGACCTGAGTGCATTATGGACACTTTGAAATTTCACGATGGATACTGATTGCTATACAAGCGGTAACCCAAAAACACAAATATGGTCATAAATGCATTTAACGGTCATTCTGATTTTAATGGCCCGCTATAGGAGCACCCTACTACGGCCCTCTTTCACTCAGGGCCGTCCTGGGTGCTTTATGGACTGTTTGACAAGTGCTGGAGGAGGAAATAGAGCCGTGCACCTGGTGATTGAAACCGTGCATCTGGTAACCCAAAAACACAAATATGGTCATAAATGCATTTAACGGTCATTCTGATTTAATGCCGCTATAGGAGCACCCTACTACGGCCCTCTTTCACTCAGGGCCGTCCTGGGTGCTTTATGGACTGGTTGACAAGTGCTGGAGGAGGAAATAGAGGCCGTGCACCTGGTGATTGAAACCGTGCACCTGGTGATTGAAAACGTGCATCTGGTAACCCAAAAATTCAAATATGGTCCTAATGCATTTAAGGGTCATTCTGATATTAATGCCCGCTATGGAAACACCCTACTACGGCCCTCTCTCTGTCGGGGGCGACCTGAGTGCATGATGGACACTTTGAAATTCACGATGGATACTGGATTGCTATACAAGCGGTAACCCAAAAACACAAATATGGTCATAAATGCATTTAACGGTCATTCTGATTTTAATGCCCGCTATAGGAGCACCCTACTACGGCCCTCTTTCACTCAGGGCCGTCCTGGTGCTTTATGGACTGTTTGACAAGTGCTGGAGGAGAAATAGAGCCGTGCACCTGGTGATTGAAACCGTGCATCTGGTAACCCAAAAACACAAATATGGTCATAAATGCATTTAACGGTCATTCTGATTTTAATGCCCGCCTATAGGAGCACCCTACTACGGCCCTCTTTCACTCAGGGCCGTCCTGGGTGCTTTATGGACTGTTTGACAATGCTGAGGAGGAAATAGAGCCGTGCACCTGGTGATTGAAACCGTGCACCTGGTGATTGAAAACGTGCATCTGGTAAACCCAAAAATTCAAATAGGGTCCTAAATGCATTTAAGGGTCATTCTGATATTAATGGCCCGCTATGGAAACACCCTAAACTACGGCCCTCTCTCTGTCGGGGGCGACCTGAGTGCATTATGGACACTTTGAATTTCACGATGGATACTGATTGCTATACAAGCGGTAACCCAAAAACACAAATATGGTCATAAATGCATTTAACGGTCATTCTGATTTTAATGCCCGCTATAGGAGCACCCTACTACGGCCCTCTTTCACTCAGGGCCGTCCTGGGTGCTTTATGGACTGTTTGACAAGTGCTGGAGGAGGAAATAGAGCCGTGCACCTGGTGATTGAAACCGTGCATCTGGTAACCCAAAAACACAAATATGGTCATAAATGGCATTTAACGGTCATTCTGATTTTAATGCCCGCTATAGGAGCACCCATACTACGGCCCTCTTTCACTCAGGGCCGTCCTGGGTGCTTTATGGACTGTTTGACAAGTGCTGGAGGAGGAAATAGAGCCGTGCACCTGGTGATTGAAACCGTGCACCTGGTGATTGAAAACGTGCATCTGGTACCCAAAAATTCAAATATGGTCCTAAATGCATTTAAGGGTCATTCTGATATTAATGCCCGCTATGGAAACACCCTACTACGGCCCTCTCTCTGTCGGGGGCGACCTGAGTGCATTATGGACACTTTGAAATTTTCACGATGGATACTGATTGCTATACAAGCGGTAACCCAAAAACACAAATATGGTCATAAATGCATTTAACGGTCATTCTGATTTTAAATGCCCGCTATAGGAGCACCCTACTACGGCCCTCTTTCACTCAGGGCCGTCCTGGGTGCTTTATATGGACTGTTTGACAAGTGCTGGAGGAGGAAATAGAGCCGTGCACCTGGTGATTGAAACCGTGCATCTGGTAACCCAAAACACAAATATGGTCATAAATGCATTTAACGGTCATTCTGATTTTAATGCCCGCTATAGGAGCACCCTACTACGGCCCTCTTTCACTCAGGGCCGTCCTGGGTGCTTTATGGACTGTTTTGACAAGTGCTGGAGGGAGGAATAGAGCCGTGCACCTGGTGATTGAAACCGTGCACCTGGGTATTGAAACGTGCATCTGGTAACCCCAAAAATTCAAATATGGTCCTAAATGCATTTAAGGGTCATTCTGATATTAATGCCCGCTATGGAAACACCCTACTATCTATAGGCCCTCTCTCTGTCGGGGGGCGACCTGAGTGCATTATGGACCTTTGAAATTTCACGATGGATACTGATTGCTATACAAGCGGTAACCCCAAAAACACAAATATGGTCATAAATGCATGTAACGGTCATCTGATTTTAATGCCCGCTATAGGAGCACCCTACTACGGCCCTCTTTCACTCAGGGCCGTCCTGGGTGCTTTATGGACTGTTTGACAGTGCTGGAGGGAGGAAATAGAGCCGTGCACCTGGTGATTGAAACCGGCATCTGGTACCCAAAAACACAAATATGGTCATAAATGCATTTAACGGTCATTCTGATTTTAATGCCCGCTATGGAGCACCCTACTACGGCCCTCTTTCACTCAGGGGCCGTCCTGGGGCTTTATGGACTGTTTGACAATGCTGGAGGAGGAAATAGAGCCGTGCACCTGGTGATTGAAACCGTGCACCTGGGATTGAAAAACGTGCATCTTGTAACCCAAAAATTCAAAATATGGTCCTAAATGCATTTAAGGGTCATTCTGATATTATGCCCGCTATGGAAACACCCTACTACGGCCCTCTCTCTGTCGGGGGGCGACCTGAGTGCATTATGGACACTTTGAAATTTCAGCGATGGATACTGATTGCTATACAAGCGGTAACCAAAAACACAAATATGGTCTAAATGCATTAAAACGGTCATTCTGATTTTAATGCCCGCTATAGGAGCACCCTACTACGGCCCTCTTTCACTCAGGGCCGTCCTTGGTGCTTTATGGACTGTTTTGAACAAGTGCTGGAGGAGGAAATAGAGCCGTGTCACCTGGTGATTGAAACCGTGCATCTGGTAACCCAAAAACACAAATATGGTCATAAATGCATTTAAAACGGTCAGTTCTGATTTTAATGCCCGCTATAGGAGCACCCTACTACGGCCCTCTTTCACTCAGGGCCGTCCTGGGTGCTTTATGGACTGTTTGACAAGTGCTGGAGGAGGAAATAGAGCCGTGCACCTGGTGATTGAAAACCGTGCACCTGTGATTGAAAACGTGCATCTGGTAACCCAAAAATTCAAATATGGTCCTAAATGCATTTAAGGGTCATTCTGATATTAATGCCCGCTATGGAAACACCCTACTACGGCCTCTCTTCTCTGTCGGGGGCGACCTGAAGTGCATTATGGACACTTTGAAATTTCACGATGGATACTGATTGCTATACAAAGCGTAACCCAAAACACAAATATGGTCATAAATGCATTTAACGGTCATTCTGATTTTAATGCCCGCTATAGGAGCACCCTACTACGGCCCTCTTCACTCAGGGCCGTCCTGGGTGCTTTATGGACTGTTTGACAAGTGCTGGAGGAGGAAATAGAGCCGTGCACCTGGTGATTGAAACCGTGCATCTGGTAACCCAAAAACACAAATATGGTCATAAATGCATTTAACGGTCATTCTGATTTTAATGCCCGCTATAGGAGCACCCTACTACGGCCCTCTTTCACTCAGGGCCGTCCTGGGTGCTTTATGGACTGTTTGACAAGTGCTGGAGGAGGAAATAGAGCCGTGCACCTGGTGATTGAAACCGTGCACCTGGTGATTGAAAACGTGCATCTGGTAACCCAAAAATTCAAATATGGTCCTAAATGCATTTAAGGGTCATTCTGATATTAATGCCCGCTATGGAAACACCCTACTACGGCCCTCTCTCTGTCGGGGGCGACCTGAGTGCATTATGGACACTTTGAAATTTCACGATGGATACTGATTGCTATACAAGCGGTAACCCAAAAACACAAATATGGTCATAAATGCATTTAACGGTCATTCTGATTTTAATGCCCGCTATAGGAGCACCCTACTACGGCCCTCTTTCACTCAGGGCCGTCCTGGGTGCTTTATGGACTGTTTGACAAGTGCTGGAGGAGGAAATAGAGCCGTGCACCTGGTGATTGAAACCGTGCATCTGGTAACCCAAAAACACAAATATGGTCATAAATGCATTTAACGGTCATTCTGATTTTAATGCCCGCTATAGGAGCACCCTACTACGGCCCTCTTTCACTCAGGGCCGTCCTGGGTGCTTTATGGACTGTTTGACAAGTGCTGGAGGAGGAAATAGAGCCGTGCACCTGGTGATTGAAACCGTGCACCTGGTGATTGAAAACGTGCATCTGGTAACCCAAAAATTCAAATATGGTCCTAAATGCATTTAAGGGTCATTCTGATATTAATGCCCGCTATGGAAACACCCTACTACGGCCCTCTCTCTGTCGGGGGCGACCTGAGTGCATTATGGACACTTTGAAATTTCACGATGGATACTGATTGCTATACAAGCGGTAACCCAAAAACACAAATATGGTCATAAATGCATTTAACGGTCATTCTGATTTTAATGCCCGCTATAGGAGCACCCTACTACGGCCCTCTTTCACTCAGGGGCCGTCCTGGGTGCTTATGGACTGTTTGACAAGTGCTGGAGGAGGAAATAGAGCCGTGCACCTGGTGATTGAAACCGTGCATCTGGTAACCCAAAAACACAAATATGGTCATAAATGCATTTAACGGTCATTCTGATTTTAATGCCCGCTATAGAGCACCCTACTACGGCCCTCTTTCACTCAGGGCCGTCCTGGGTGGCTTTATGGACTGTTTGACAAGTGCTGGAGGAGGAAATAGAGCCGTGCACCTGGGTGATTGAAACCGTGCACCTGGTGATTGAAACGTGCATTCTGGTAACCCAAAAATTCAAATATGGTCCTAAATGCATTTAAGGGTCATTCTGATATTAATGCCCGCTATGGAAACACCCTACTACGGCCCTCTCTCTGTCGGGGGCGACCTGAGTGCATTATGGACACTTTGAAATTTCACGATGGATACTGATTGCTATACAGCGTAACCCAAAAACACAAATATGGTCATAAATGCATTTAACGGTCATTCTGATTTAATGCCCGCTATAGGGAGCACCCTACTACGGCCCTCTTTCACTCAGGGCCGTCCTGGGTGCTTTAATGGACTGTTTGACAAGTGCTGGAGGAGGAAATAGAGCCGTGCACCTGGTGATTGAAACCGGCATCTGGTAACCCAAAAACACAAATATGGTCATAAATGCATTTAACGGTCATTCTGATTTTAATGCCCGCTATAGGAGCAGCCCTACTACGGCCCTCTTTCACTCAGGGCCGTCCTGGGTGCTTTATGGACTGTTTGACAAGTGCTGGAGGAGGAAATAGAGCCGTGCACCTGGTGATTGAAACCGTGCACCTGGTGATTGAAAACGTGCATCTGGTAACCCAAAAATTCAATATGGTCCTAAATGCATTTAAGGGTCATTCTGATATTAAGGCCCGCTATGGAAACACCCTACTACGGCCCTCTCTCTGTCGGGGGGCGACCTGAGTGCATTATGGACACTTTGAAATTTCACGATGGATACTGATTGCTAGACAAGCGGTAACCCAAAAACACAAATATGGTCATAAATGCATTTAACGGTCATTCTGATTTTAATGCCCGCTATAGGAGCACCCTACTACGGCCCTCTTTCACTCAGGGCCGTCCTGGGTGCTTTATGGACTGTTTGACAAGTGCTGGAGGAGGAAATAAGAGCCGTGCACCTGGTGATGGAAACCGTGCATCTGGTAACCCAAAAACACAAATATGGTCATAAATGCATTTAACGGTCATTCTGATTTTAATGCCCGCTATAGGAGCACCCTACTACGGCCCTCTTTCACTCAGGGCCGTCCTGGGTGCTTTATGGACTGTTTGACAAGTGCTGGAGGAGGAAATAGAGCCGTGCACCTGGTGATTGAAACCGTGCACCTGGTGATTGAAAACGTGCATCTGGTAACCCAAAAATTCAAATATGGTCCTAAATGCATTTAAGGGTCATTCTGATATTAATGCCCGCTATGGAAAACACCCTACTACGGCCCTCTCTCTGTCGGGGGCGACCTGAGTGCATTATGGACACTTTGAAATTTCACGATGGATACTGATTGCTATACAAGCGGTAACCCAAAAACACAAATATGGTCATAAATGCATTTAAACGGTCATTCTGATTTAATGCCCGCTATAGGAGCACCCTACTACGGCCCTCTTTCACTCAGGGCCGTCCTGGGTGCTTTATGGACTGTTTGACAAGTGCTGGAGGAGGAAATAGAGCCGTGCACCTGGTGATTGAAACCGTGCATCTGGTAACCCAAAAACACAAATATGGTCATAAATGCATTTAAACGGTCATTCTGATTTTAATGCCCGCTATAGGAGCACCCTACTACGGCCCTCTTTCACTCAGGGCCGTCCTGGGTGCTTTATGGACTGTTTGACAAGTGCTGGAGGAGAAATAGAGCCGTGCACCTGGTGATTGAAACCGTGCACCTGGTGATTGAAAACGTGCATCTGGTAACCCAAAAATTCAAATATGGTCCTAAATGCATTTAAGGGTCATTCTGATATTAATGCCCGCTATGGAAACACCCTACTACGGCCCTCTCTCTGTCGGGGGCGACCTGAGTGCATTATGGACACTTTGAAATTTCACGATGGATACTGATTGCTATACAAGCGGTAACCCAAAAACACAAATATGGTCATAAATGCATTTAACGGTCATTCTGATTTAATGCCCGCTATAGGAGCACCCTACTACGGCCCTCTTTCACTCAGGGCCGTCCTGGGTGCTTTATGGACTGTTTGACAAGTGCTGGAGGAGGAATAGAGCCGTGCACCTGGTGATTGAAACCGTGCATCTGGTAACCCAAAAACACAAATATGGTCATAAATGCATTTAACGGTCATTCTGATTTTAATGCCCGCTATAGGAGCACCCTACTACGGCCCTCTTTCACTCAGGGCCGTCCTGGGTGCTTTATGGACTGTTTGACAAGTGCTGGAGGAGGAAATAGAGCCGTGCCCTGGTGATTGAAACCGTGCACCTGGTGATTGAAACGTGCATCTGGTAACCCAAAAATTCAAATATGGTCCTAAATGCATTTAAGGGTCATTCTGATATTAATGCCCGCTATGGAAACACCCTACTACGGCCCTCTCTCTGTCGGGGGCGACCTGAGTGCATTATGGACACTTTGAAATTTCACGATGGAATACTGATTGCTATACAAGCGGTACCCAAAAACACAAATATGGTCATAAATGCATTTAAACGGTCATTCTGATTTTAAATGCCCGCTATAGGAGCACCCTACTACGGCCCTCTTTCACTCAGGGCCGTCCTGGGTGCTTTATGGACTGTTTGACAAGTGCTGGAGGAGGAAATAGAGCCGTGCACCTGGTGATTGAAACCGTGCATCTGGTAACCCAAAAACACAAATATGGTCATAAATGCATTAATAAACGGTCATTCTGATTTATAATGCCCGCTATAGAGCACCCTACTACGGCCCTCTTTCACTCAGGGCCGTCCTGGGTGCTTTATGGACTGTTTGACAAGTGCGGAGGAGGAAATAGAGCCGTGCACCTGGTGATTGAAACCGTGCACCTGGTGATTGAAAACGTGCATCTGGTAACCCAAAAATTCAAATATGTCCTAAATGCATTTAAGGGTCATTCTGATATTAATGCCCGCTATGGAAACACCCTACTACGGCCCTCTCTCTGTCGGGGGCGACCTGAGTGCATTATGGACACTTTGAAATTTCACACGATGGATACTGATTGCTATACAAGCGGTAACCCAAAAACACAAATATGGTCATAATGCATTTAACGGTCATTCTGATGTTATTGCCCTCTATAGGAGCACCACTACTACGGCCCTCTTTCACTCAGGGCCGTCCTGGGTGCTTTATGGACTGTTTGACAAGTGCTGGAGGAGGAAATAGAGCCGTGCACCTGGTGATGGGAAAACCGTGCATCTGGTAACCCAAAAACACAGATATGGTCATAATTGCATTTAAACGGTCATTCTGAGTTTAATGCCCGCTATAGGAGCACCCTACTAGCGGCCCTCTTTCACTCAGGGGCCGTCCTGGTGCTTTATGGACTGGTTGACAAGTGCTGGAGGAGGAAAATAGAGCCTGCACCTGGTGATTGAAACCGTGCCCTGGTGATTGAAACGTTGCATCTGGTAAACCCAAAAATTCAAATAGGGTCCTAAATGCATTTAAGGGTCATTCTGATATTAATGCCCGCTATGGAAACACCCTACTACGGGCCCTCTCTCTGTCGGGGGCCGACCTGAGTGCATTATGGACACTTTGAAATTTCACGATGGATACTGATTGCTATACAAGCGGTAACCGGCAAAACACAATATGGTCATAAATGCATTTAACGGTCATTCTGATTTTAATGCCCGCTATAGGAGCACCCTACTACGGCCCTCTTTTCACTCAGGGCCGTCCTGGGTGCTTTATGACTGTTTGACAAGTGCTGGAGGAGGAAATAAGCCTGCACCTGGTGATTGAAACCGGGCATCTGGTAACCAAAAACACAAATATGGTCATAAATGCATTTAACGGTCATTCTGATTTTAATTCCCGCCTATAGGAGCACCCTACTACGGCCCTCTTTCACTCAGGGCCGTCCTGGGTGCTTTATTGGACTGTTTGACAAGTGCTGGAGGAGGAAATAGAGCCGTCACCTGGTGATTGAAACCGTGCATCTGGTAACCCAAAAACACAAATATGGTCATAAATGCATTTAACGGTCATTCTGATTTTAAATGCCCGCTATAGGAGCACCCTACTACGGCCCTCTTTCACTCAGGGGCCGTCCTGGGTGCTTTATGGACTGTTTGACAAGTGCTGAGGAGGAAATAGAGCCGTGCACCTGGTGATTGAAACCGTGCACCTGGTGATTGAAAACGTGCATCTGGTAACCCAAAAATTCAAATATGGTCCTAAATGCAATTTAAAGGGGTCCATTCTGATATTAATGCCCGCTATGGAACACCCTACTACACGGCCCTCTCTCTGTCGGGGGGCGACCTGAGTGCATTATGGACACTTTGAATTTCACGATGGATACTGATTGCTATACAAGCGGTAACCCAAAAACACAAATATGGTCATAAATGCATTTAAAACGGTCATTCTGATTTTAATGCCCGCTATAGGAGCACCCTACTACGGCCCTCTTCACTCAGGGCCGTCCTGGGTGGCTTTATGGACTGTTTGACAAGTGCTGGAGGAGGAAATAGAGCCGTGCACCTGGTGATTGAAAACCGTGCATCTGGTAACCCAAAAAACACAAATATGGTCATAAATGCAATTAACGGTCATTCGATTTTAATGCCCGCTATAGGAGCACCCTACTACGGCCCTCTTTCACTCAGGGGACGTCCTGGGTGCTTTATGGACTGTTTGACAAGTGCTGGAGGAGGAAATAGAGCCGTGCACCTGGTGATTGAAACCGTGCACCTGGTGATGAAAAACGTGCATCTGGTAACCCAAAAATTCAAATATGGTCCTAAATGCATTTAAGGGTCATTCTGATATTAATGCCCGCTATGGAAAACAAACCTACTACGGCCCTCCTCTGTCGGGGGCGACTGATGCATTATGGGACACTTTGAAATTTCACGATGGATACTGAGTGCTAGACAAGCGGTAACCCAAAAAAACAAAAACACAAATATGGTCATAAATGCATTTACAAAACGGTCATTCTGATTTTAATGCCCGCTATAGGAGTCACCCATACTAACGGCCCTCTTTCACTCAGGGCCGTCCTGGGGCTTTATGGACTGTTTTGACAAGTGCTGGAGGAGGAAATAGAGCCGTGCACCTGGTGATTGAAAACCGTGCATCTGGTAACCCAAAAACACAAATATGGTCATAAATGCATTTAACGGTCATTCTGATTTAAAGGCCCGCTATAGGAGCACCCTACTACGGCCCTCTTTCACTCAGGGCCGTCCTGGTGCTTTAATGGACTGTTTGACAAGTGCTGGAGGAGGAAATAGAGCCGTGCACCTGGTGATTGAAACCGTGCATCTGGTAACCCAAAAACACAAATATGGTCATAAATGCATTTAACGGGTCATTCTGATTTAATGCCCGCTATAAGGAGCACCCTACTACGGCCCTCTTTCACTCAGGGCCGTCCTGGGTGCTTTATGGACTGTTTGACAAGTGCTGGAGGAGGAAATAGAGCCGTGCACCTGGTGATTGAAACCGTGCACCTGGTGATTGAAAACGTGCATCTTGGTAAACCCAAAAATTCAAATATGGTCCTAAATGCATTTAAGGGTCATTCTGATATTAATGCCCGCTATGGAAAACACCCTACTACGGCCCCTCTCTCTGTCGGGGGCGACCTGAGTGCATTATGGACACTTTGAAATTTCACGATGGATACTGATTGCTATACAAGCGGTAACCCAAAAACACAAATATGGTCATAAATGCATTAAACGGTCATTCTGATTTTAATGCCCGCTATAGGAGCACCCTACTACGGCCCTCTTTCACTCAGGGCCGTCCTGGGTGCTTTATGGACTGTTTGACAGTGCTGGAGGAGGAAAATAGAGCCGTGCACCTGGTGATTGAAACCGTGCAGTCTGGTAACCCAAAACACAAATATGGTCATAAATGCATTAAAACGGTCATTCTGATTTAATGCCCGCTATAGGGAGCACCCTACTACGGCCCTCTTTCACTCAGGGCCGTCCTGGGTGCTTTATGGACTGTTTGACAAGTGCTGGAGGAGGAAATAGAGCCGTGCACCTGGTGATTGAAACCGTGCACCTGTGATTGAAAACGTGCATCTGGTAACCCAAAAATTCAAATATGGTCCTAAATGCATTTAGAAGGGTCATTCTGATATTAATGCCCGCTATGGGAAACACCCTACTACGGCCCTCTCTCTGTCGGGGGCGACCTGAGTGCATTATGGACACTTTGAAATTTCACGATGGATACTGATTGCTATACAAGCGGTAACCCAAAAACACAAATATGGTCATAAATGCATTTAACGGTCATTCTGATTTTAAATGCCCGCTATAGGAGCACCCTACTACGGCCCTCTTTCACTCAGGGCCGTCCTGGGTGCTTTATGGACTGTTTGACAAGTGCTGGAGGAGGAAATAGAGCCGTGCACCTGGTGATTGAAACCGTGCATCTGGTAACCCAAAACACAAATATGGTCATAAATGCATTTAACGGTCATTCTGATTTTAATGCCCGCTATAGGAGCACCCGACTACGGCCCTCTTTCACTCAGGGCCGTCCTGGGTGCTTTATGGACTGGTTTGACAAGTGCTGGAGGAGGAAATAGAGCCGTCACCTGGTGATTGAAAACCGTGCACCTGGTGATTGAAAACGTGCATCTGGTAACCCAAAAAATTCAAATATGGTCCTAAATGCATTTAAGGGTCATTCTGATATTAATGCCCGCTATGGACAACACCCTACTACGGCCCTCTCTCTGTCGGGGGCGACCTGAGTGCATTATGGACACTTTGAAATTTCACGATGGATACTGATTGCTATACAAGCGGTAACCCAAAAACACAAATATGGTCATAAATGCATTTAACGGTCATTCTGATTTTAATGCCCGCTATAGGAGCACCCTACTACGGCCCTCTTTCACTCAGGGCCGTCCTGGGTGCTTTATGGACTGTTTGACAAGTGCTGGAGGAGGAAATAGAGCCGTGCACCTGGTGATTGAAACCGTGCATCTGGTAACCCAAAAACACAAATATGGTCATAAATGCATTTAACGGTCATTCTGATTTTAATGCCCGCTATAGGAGCACCCTACTACGGCCCTCTTTCACTCAGGGCCGTCCTGGGTGCTTTATGGACTGTTTGACAAGTGCTGGAGGAGGAAATAGAGCCGTGCACCTGGTGATTGAAACCGTGCATCTGGTAACCCAAAAACACAAATATGGTCATAAATGCATTTAACGGTCATTCTGATTTTAATGCCCGCTATAGGAGCACCCTACTACGGCCCTCTTTCACTCAGGGCCGTCCTGGGTGCTTTATGGACTGTTTGACAAGTGCTGGAGGAGGAAATAGAGCCGTGCACCTGGTGATTGAAACCGTGCACCTGGTGATTGAAAACGTGCATCTGGTAACCCAAAAATTCAAATATGGTCCTAAATGCATTTAAGGGTCATTCTGATATTAATGCCCGCTATGGAAACACCTACTACGGCCCTCTCTCTGTCGGGGGCGACCTGAGTGCATTATGGACACTTTGAAATTTCACGATGGATACTGATTGCTATACAAGCGGTAACCCAAAAACACAAATATGGTCATAAATGCATTTAACGGTCATTCTGATTTTAATGCCCGCTATAGGAGCACCCTACTACGGCCCTCTTTCACTCAGGGCCGTCCTGGGTGCTTTATGGACTGTTTGACAAGTGCTGGAGGAGGAAATAGAGCCGTGCACCTGGTGATTGAAACCGTGCATCTGGTAACCCAAAAACACAAATATGGTCATAAATGCATTTAACGTCATTCTGATTTAATGCCCGCTATAGGAGCACCCTACTAACGGCCCTCTTTCACTCAGGGCCGTCCTGGGTGCTTTATGGACTGTTTGACAAGTGCTGGAGGAGGAAATAGAGCCGTGCACCTGGTGATTGAAACCGTGCACCTGGTGATTGAAAAAACGTGCATCTGGTAACCCAAAAATTCAAATATGGTCCTAAATGCATTTTAAGGGTCATTCTGATATTAATGCCCGCTATGGAAACACCCTACTACGGCCCTCTCTCTGTCGGGGGCGACCTGAGTGCATTATGGACACTTTGAAATTTCACGATGATACTGATTGCTATACAAGCGGTAACCCAAAACACAAATATGGTCATAAATGCATTTAACGGTCCATTCTGATTTTAATGCCCGCTATAAGGAGCACCCTACTACGGCCCTCTTGTCACTCAGGGCCGTCCTGGGTGCTTTAGTGGACTGTTTGACAAGTGCTGGAGGAGGAAATAGAGCCGTGCACCTGGTGATTGAAAACCGTGCATCTGGTAACCCAAAAACACAAATATGGTCATAAATGCATTTAACACGGTCTTCTGATTTTAATGCCCGCTATAGGAGCACCCTACCTACGGCCTCCTTTCACTCAGGGCCGTTCCTGGGTGCTTTATGGACTGTTTGACAAGTGCTGGAGGAGGAAATAGAGCCGTGCACCTGGTGATTGAAACCGTGCACCTGGTGATTGAAAACGTGCATCTGGAACCCAAAAATTCAAATATGGTCCTAAAATGCATTTAAGGGTCAATTCTGATATTAATGCCCGCTATGGAAACACCCTACTACGGCCCTCTCTCTCTGTCGGGGGCGACCTGAGTGCATTATGGACACTTTGAAATTTCACGATGGATACTGATTGCTATACAAGCGGTAACCCAAAAACACAAATATGGTCATAAATTGCATTTAAACGGTCATTCTGATTTTAATGCCCGCTATAGGAGCACCCTACTACGGCCCTCTTTCACTCAGGGCCGTCCTGGGTGCTTATGGACTGTTTGACAAGTGCTGGAGGAGGAAATAGAGCCGTGCACCTGGTGATTGAAACCGTGCATCTGGTAACCCAAAAACACAAATATGGTCATAAATGCATTTAACGGTCATTCTGATTTTAATGCCCGCTATAAGGAGCACCCTACTACGCCCTCTTTCACTCAGGGCCGTCCTGGGTGCTTTATGGACTGTTTGACAAGTGCTGGAGGAGGAAATAGAGCCGTGCACCTGGTGATTGAAACCGTGCACCTGGTGATTGAAAACGTGCATCTGGTAACCCAAAAATTCAAATATGGTCCTAAATGCATTTAAGGGTCATTCTGATATTAATGCCCGCTATGGAAACACCCTACTACGGCCCTCTCTCTGTCCGGGGGCGACCTGAGTGCATTATGGACACTTTGAAATTTCACGATGGATACTGATTGCTATACAAGCGGTAACCCAAAAACACAAATATGGTCATAAATGCATTTAACGGTCATTCTGATTTTAATGCCCGCTATAGGAGCACCCTACTACGGCCCTCTTTCACTCAGGGCCGTCCTGGGTGCTTTATGGACTGTTTGACAAGTGCTGGAGGAGGAAATAGAGCCGTGCACCTGGTGATTGAAACCGTGCACCTGGTGATTGAAAACGTGCATCTGGTAACCCAAAAATTCAAATATGGTCCTAAATGCATTTAAGGGTCATTCTGATTTAATGCCCGCTATGGAAACACCCTACTACGGCCCTCTCTCTGTCGGGGCGACCTGAGTGCATTATGGACACTTTGAAATTTCACGATGGAACTGATTGCTATACAAGCGGTAACCCAAAAACACAAATATGGTCATAAATGCATTTAACGGTCATTCTGATTTTAATGCCCGCTATAGGAGCACCCTACTACGGCCCTCTTTCACTCAGGGCCGTCCTGGGTGCTTTATGGACGGTTGACAAGTGCTGGAGGAGGAATAGAGCCGTGCACCTGGTGGATTGAAACCGTGGCATCTGGTAACCCAAAAACACAAATATGTCATAAATGCATTTAACGGTCATTCATGATTTTAATGCCCGCTATAGGAGCACCCTACTACGGCCCTCTTTCACTCAGGGCCGTCCTGGTGGCGTTATGGACTGTTTGACAAGTGCTGGAGGAGGAAATAGAGCCGTGCACCTGGTGATTGAAACCGTGCATCTGGTAACCCAAAAACACAAATATGGTCTAAATGCATTTAACGGTCATTCTGATTTTAATGCCCGCTATAGGAGCACCCTACTAACGGCCCTCTTTCACTCAGGGCCGTCCTGGGTGCTTTATGGACTGTTTGACAGTGCTGGAGGAGGAAAATAGAGCCGTGCACCTGTGATTGAAACCGTGCACCTGGTTGATTGAAAACGTGCCATCTGGTAACCCAAAAATTCAAATATGGTCCTAATATGCATTTAAGGGTCATTCTGATATTAATGCCCGCTATGGAAACACCCTACTACGGCCCTCTCTCTGTCGGGGGCGACCTGAGTGCATTATGGACACTTTGAAATTTCACGATGGATACTGATTGCTATACAAGCGGTAACCCAAAAACACAAATATGGTCATAAATGCATTTAACGGTCATTCTGATTTTAATGCCCGCTATAGGAGCACCCTACTACGGCCCTCTTTCACTCAGGGCCGTCCTGGGTGCTTTATGGACTGTTTGACAAGTGCTGGAGGAGGAAATAGAGCCGTGCACCTGGTGATTGAAACCGTGCATCTGGTAACCCAAAAACACAAATATGGTCATAAATGCATTTAACGGTCATTCTGATTTTAATGCCCGCTATAGGAGCACCCTACTACGGCCCTCTTTCACTCAGGGCCGTCCTGGGTGCTTTATGGACTGTTTGACAAGTGCTGGAGGAGGAAATAGAGCCGTGCACCTGGTGATTGAAACCGTGCATCTGGTAACCCAAAAACACAAATATGGTCATAAATGCATTTAACGGTCATTCTGATTTTAATGCCCGCTATAGGAGCACCCTACTACGGCCCTCTTTCACTCAGGGCCGTCCTGGGTGCTTTATGGACTGTTTGACAAGTGCTGGAGGAGGAAATAGAGCCGTGCACCTGGTGATTGAAACCGTGCATCTGGTAACCCAAAAACACAAATATGGTCATAAATGCATTTAACGGTCATTCTGATTTTAATGCCCGCTATAGGAGCACCCTACTACGGCCCTCTTTCACTCAGGGCCGTCCTGGGTGCTTTATGGACTGTTTGACAAGTGCTGGAGGAGGAAATAGAGCCGTGCACCTGGTGATTGAAACCGTGCATCTGGTAACCCAAAAACACAAATATGGTCATAAATGCATTTAACGGTCATTCTGATTTTAATGCCCGCTATAGGAGCACCCTACTACGGCCCTCTTTCACTCAGGGCCGTCCTGGGTGCTTTATGGACTGTTTGACAAGTGCTGGAGGAGGAAATAGAGCCGTGCACCTGGTGATTGAAACCGTGCACCTGGTGATTGAAAACGTGCATCTGGTAACCCAAAAATTCAAATATGGTCCTAAATGCATTTAAGGGTCATTCTGATATTAATGCCCGCTATGGAAACACCCTACTACGGCCCTCTCTCTGTCGGGGCCGACCTGAGTGCATTATGGACACTTTGAAATTTCACGATGGATACTGATTGCTATACAAGCGGTAACCCAAAAACACAAATATGGTCATAAATGCATTTAACGGTCATTCTGATTTTAATGCCCGCTATAGGAGCACCCTACTACGGCCCTCTTTCACTCAGGGCCGTCCTGGGTGCTTTATGGACTGTTTGACAAGTGCTGGAGGAGGAAATAGAGCCGTGCACCTGGTGATTGAAACCGTGCACCTGGTGATTGAAAACGTGCATCTGGTAACCCAAAAATTCAAATATGGTCCTAAATGCATTTAAGGGTCATTCTGATATTAATGCCCGCTATGGAAACACCCTACTACGGCCCTCTCTCTGTCGGGGGCGACCTGAGTGCATTATGGACACTTTGAAATTTCACGATGGATACTGATTGCTATACAAGCGGTAACCCAAAAACACAAATATGGTCATAAATGCATTTAACGGTCATTCTGATTTTAATGCCCGCTATAGGAGCACCCTACTACGGCCCTCTTTCACTCAGGGCCGTCCTGGGTGCTTTATGGACTGTTTGACAAGTGCTGGAGGAGGAAATAGAGCCGTGCACCTGGTGATTGAAACCGTGCATCTGGTAACCCAAAAACACAAATATGGTCATAAATGCATTTAACGGTCATTCTGATTTTAATGCCCGCTATAGGAGCACCCTACTACGGCCCTCTTTCACTCAGGGCCGTCCTGGGTGCTTTATGGACTGTTTGACAAGTGCTGGAGGAGGAAATAGAGCCGTGCACCTGGTGATTGAAACCGTGCACCTGGTGATTGAAAACGTGCATCTGGTAACCCAAAAATTCAAATATGGTCCTAAATGCATTTAAGGGTCATTCTGATATTAATGCCCGCTATGGAAACACCCTACTACGGCCCTCTCTCTGTCGGGGGCGACCTGAGTGCATTATGGACACTTTGAAATTTCACGATGGATACTGATTGCTATACAAGCGGTAACCCAAAAACACAAATATGGTCATAAATGCATTTAACGGTCATTCTGATTTTAATGCCCGCTATAGGAGCACCCTACTACGGCCCTCTTTCACTCAGGGCCGTCCTGGGTGCTTTATGGACTGTTTGACAAGTGCTGGAGGAGGAAATAGAGCCGTGCACCTGGTGATTGAAACCGTGCATCTGGTAACCCAAAAACACAAATATGGTCATAAATGCATTTAACGGTCATTCTGATTTTAATGCCCGCTATAGGAGCACCCTACTACGGCCCTCTTTCACTCAGGGCCGTCCTGGGTGCTTTATGGACTGTTTGACAAGTGCTGGAGGAGGAAATAGAGCCGTGCACCTGGTGATTGAAACCGTGCACCTGGTGATTGAAAACGTGCATCTGGTAACCCAAAAATTCAAATATGGTCCTAAATGCATTTAAGGGTCATTCTGATATTAATGCCCGCTATGGAAACACCCTACTACGGCCCTCTCTCTGTCGGGGGCGACCTGAGTGCATTATGGACACTTTGAAATTTCACGATGGATACTGATTGCTATACAAGCGGTAACCCAAAAACACAAATATGGTCATAAATGCATTTAACGGTCATTCTGATTTTAATGCCCGCTATAGGAGCACCCTACTACGGCCCTCTTTCACTCAGGGCCGTCCTGGGTGCTTTATGGACTGTTTGACAAGTGCTGGAGGAGGAAATAGAGCCGTGCACCTGGTGATTGAAACCGTGCATCTGGTAACCCAAAAACACAAATATGGTCATAAATGCATTTAACGGTCATTCTGATTTTAATGCCCGCTATAGGAGCACCCTACTACGGCCCTCTTTCACTCAGGGCCGTCCTGGGTGCTTTATGGACTGTTTGACAAGTGCTGGAGGAGGAAATAGAGCCGTGCACCTGGTGATTGAAACCGTGCACCTGGTGATTGAAAACGTGCATCTGGTAACCCAAAAATTCAAATATGGTCCTAAATGCATTTAAGGGTCATTCTGATATTAATGCCCGCTATGGAAACACCCTACTACGGCCCTCTCTCTGTCGGGGGCGACCTGAGTGCATTATGGACACTTTGAAATTTCACGATGGATACTGATTGCTATACAAGCGGTAACCCAAAAACACAAATATGGTCATAAATGCATTTAACGGTCATTCTGATTTTAATGCCCGCTATAGGAGCACCCTACTACGGCCCTCTTTCACTCAGGGCCGTCCTGGGTGCTTTATGGACTGTTTGACAAGTGCTGGAGGAGGAAATAGAGCCGTGCACCTGGTGATTGAAACCGTGCATCTGGTAACCCAAAAACACAAATATGGTCATAAATGCATTTAACGGTCATTCTGATTTTAATGCCCGCTATAGGAGCACCCTACTACGGCCCTCTTTCACTCAGGGCCGTCCTGGGTGCTTTATGGACTGTTTGACAAGTGCTGGAGGAGGAAATAGAGCCGTGCACCTGGTGATTGAAACCGTGCACCTGGTGATTGAAAACGTGCATCTGGTAACCCAAAAATTCAAATATGGTCCTAAATGCATTTAAGGGTCATTCTGATATTAATGCCCGCTATGGAAACACCCTACTACGGCCCTCTCTCTGTCGGGGGCGACCTGAGTGCATTATGGACACTTTGAAATTTCACGATGGATACTGATTGCTATACAAGCGGTAACCCAAAAACACAAATATGGTCATAAATGCATTTAACGGTCATTCTGATTTTAATGCCCGCTATAGGAGCACCCTACTACGGCCCTCTTTCACTCAGGGCCGTCCTGGGTGCTTTATGGACTGTTTGACAAGTGCTGGAGGAGGAAATAGAGCCGTGCACCTGGTGATTGAAACCGTGCATCTGGTAACCCAAAAACACAAATATGGTCATAAATGCATTTAACGGTCATTCTGATTTTAATGCCCGCTATAGGAGCACCCTACTACGGCCCTCTTTCACTCAGGGCCGTCCTGGGTGCTTTATGGACTGTTTGACAAGTGCTGGAGGAGGAAATAGAGCCGTGCACCTGGTGATTGAAACCGTGCACCTGGTGATTGAAAACGTGCATCTGGTAACCCAAAAATTCAAATATGGTCCTAAATGCATTTAAGGGTCATTCTGATATTAATGCCCGCTATGGAAACACCCTACTACGGCCCTCTCTCTGTCGGGGGCGACCTGAGTGCATTATGGACACTTTGAAATTTCACGATGGATACTGATTGCTATACAAGCGGTAACCCAAAAACACAAATATGGTCATAAATGCATTTAACGGTCATTCTGATTTTAATGCCCGCTATAGGAGCACCCTACTACGGCCCTCTTTCACTCAGGGCCGTCCTGGGTGCTTTATGGACTGTTTGACAAGTGCTGGAGGAGGAAATAGAGCCGTGCACCTGGTGATTGAACCGTGCACTGGTGATTGAAAACGTGCATCTGGTAACCCAAAAATTCAAATATGGTCCTAAATGCATTTAAGGGTCATTCTGATATTAATGCCCGCTATGGAAACCCCTACTACGGCCCTCTCTCTGTCGGGGGCGACCTGAGTGCATTATGGACACTTTGAAATTTCACGATGGATACTGATTGCTATACAAGCGGTAACCCAAAACACAAATATGGTCATAAATGCATTTAACGGTCATTCTGATTTTAATGCCCGCTATAGGAGCACCCTACTACGGCCCTCTTTCACTCAGGGCCGTCCTGGGTGCTTTATGGACTGTTTGACAAGTGCTGGAGAGGAAATAGAGCCGTGCACCTGGTGATTGAAACCGTGCATCTGGTAACCCAAAACACAAATATGGTCATAAATGCATTTAACGGTCATTCTGATTTTAATGCCCGCTATAGGAGCACCCTACTACGGCCCTCTTTCACTCAGGGCCGTCCTGGGTGCTTTATGGACTGTTTGACAAGTGCTGGAGGAGGAATAGAGCCGTGCACCTGGTGATTGAAACCGTGCACCTGGTGATTGAAAACGTGCATCTGGTAACCCAAAAATTCAAATATGGTCCTAAATGCATTTAAGGGTCATTCTGATATTAATGCCCGCTATGGAAACACCCTACTACGGCCCTCTCTCTGTCGGGGGCGACCTGAGTGCATTATGGACACTTTGAAATTTCACGATGGATACTGATTGCTATACAAGCGGTAACCCAAAAACACAAATATGGTCATAAATGCATTTAACGGTCATTCTGATTTTAATGCCCGCTATAGGAGCACCCTACTACGGCCCTCTTTCACTCAGGGCCGTCCTGGGTGCTTTATGGACTGTTTGACAAGTGCTGGAGGAGGAAATAGAGCCGTGCACCTGGTGATTGAAACCGTGCATCTGGTAACCCAAAAACACAAATATGGTCATAAATGCATTTAACGGTCATTCTGATTTTAATGCCCGCTATAGGAGCACCCTACTACGGCCCTCTTTCACTCAGGGCCGTCCTGGGTGCTTTATGGACTGTTTGACAAGTGCTGGAGGAGGAAATAGAGCCGTGCACCTGGTGATTGAAACCGTGCACCTGGTGATTGAAAACGTGCATCTGGTAACCCAAAATTCAAATATGGTCCTAAATGCATTTAAGGGTCATTCTGATATTAATGCCCGCTATGGAAACACCCTACTACGGCCCTCTCTCTGTCGGGGGCGACCTGAGTGCATTATGGACACTTTGAAATTTCACGATGGATACTGATTGCTATACAAGCGGTAACCCAAAACACAAATATGGTCATAAATGCATTTAACCGGTCATTCTGATTTTAATGCCCGCTATAGGAGCACCCTACTACGGCCCTCTTTCACTCAGGGCCGTCCTGGTGCTTTATGGACTGTTTGACAAGTGCTGGAGGAGGAAATAGAGCCGTGCACCTGGTGATTGAAACCGTGCATCTGGTAACCCAAAAAACACAATATGGTCATAAATGCATTTAACGGTCATTCTGATTTTAATGCCCGCTATAGGAGCACCCTACTACGGCCCTCTTTCACTCAGGGCCGTCCTGGGTGCTTTATGGACTGTTTGACAAGTGCTGGAGGAGGAAATAGAGCCGTGCACCTGGTGATTGAAACCGTGCACCTGGTGATTGAAAACGTGCATCTGGTAACCCAAAAATTCAAATATGGTCCTAAATGCATTTAAGGGTCATTCTGATATTAATGCCCGCTATGGAAACACCCTACTACGGCCCTCTCTCTGTCGGGGGCGACCTGAGTGCATTATGGACACTTTGAAATTTCACGATGGATACTGATTGCTATACAAGCGGTAACCCAAAAACACAAATATGGTCATAAATGCATTTAACGGTCATTCTGATTTTAATGCCCGCTATAGGAGCACCCTACTACGGCCCTCTTTCACTCAGGGCCGTCCTGGGTGCTTTATGGACTGTTTGACAAGTGCTGGAGGAGGAAATAGAGCCGTGCACCTGGTGATTGAAACCGTGCATCTGGTAACCCAAAACACAAATATGGTCATAAATGCATTTAACGGTCATTCTGATTTTAATGCCCGCTATAGGAGCACCCTACTACGGCCCTCTTTCACTCAGGCCGTCCTGGTGCTTTATGGACTGTTTGACAAGTGCTGGAGGAGAAATAGAGCCGTGCACCTGGTGATTGAAACCGTGCACCGTGATTGAAAACGTGCATCTGTAACCCAAAAATTCAAATATGGTCCTAAATGCATTTAAGGGTCATTCTGATATTAATGCCCGCTATGGAAACACCCTACTACGGCCCTCTCTCTGTCGGGGGCGACCTGAGTGCATTATGGACACTTTGAAATTTCACGAGGATACTGATTGCTATACATCGGTAACCCAAAAACACAAATATGGTCATAAATGCATTTAACGGTCATTCTGATTTTAATGCCCGCTATAGGAGCACCCTACTACGGCCCTCTTTCACTCAGGGCCGTCCTGGGTGCTTTATGGACTGTTTGACAAGTGCTGGAGGAGGAAATAGAGCCGTGCACCTGGTGATTGAAACCGTGCACCTGGTGATTGAAAACGTGCATCTGGTAACCCAAAAATTCAAATATGGTCCTAAATGCATTTAAGGGTCATTCTGATATTAATGCCCGCTATGAAACACCCTACTACGGCCCTCTCTCTGTCGGGGCGACCTGAGTGCATTATGGACACTTTGAAATTTCACGATGGATACTGATTGCTATACAAGCGGTAACCCAAAAACACAAATATGGTCATAAATGCATTTAACGGTCATTCTGATTTTAATGCCCGCTATAGGAGCACCCTACTACGGCCCTCTTTCACTCAGGGCCGTCCTGGGTGCTTTATGGACTGTTTGACAAGTGCTGGAGGAGGAAATAGAGCCGTGCACCTGGTGATTGAAACCGTGCATCTAACCCAAAAACACAATATGGTCATAAATGCATTTAACGGTCATTCTGATTTTAATGCCCGCTATAGGAGCACCCTACTACGGCCCTCTTTCACTCAGGGCCGTCCTGGGTGCTTTATGGACTGTTTGACAAGTGCTGGAGGAATAGAGCCGTGCACCTGGTGATTGAAACCGTGCATCTGGTAACCCAAAAACACAAATATGGTCATAAATGCAATTTAACGGTCATTCTGATTTAATGCCCGCTATAGGAGCACCCTACTACGGCCCTCTTTCACTCAGGGCCGTCCTGGGTGCTGTATGGACTGTTTGACAAGTGCTGGAGGAGGAAATAGAGCCGTGCACCTGGTGATTGAAACCGTGCACCTGGTGATTGAAAACGTGCATCTGGTAACCCAAAAATTCAAATATGGTCCTAAATGCATTTAAGGTCATTCTTATATTAATGGCCCGCTATGGAAACACCCTACTACGGCCCTCTCTCTGTCGGGGGCGACCTGAGTGCATTATGGACACTTTGAAATTTCAACGATGGATACTGATTGCTATACAAGCGGTAACCCAAAAACACAAATATTGGTCATAAATGCATTTAACGGTCATTCTGATTTTTAATGCCGCGCTAGTAGGAGCACCCTACTACGGCCCCTCTTTCACTCAGGGCCGTCCTGGGTGCTTTATGGACTGTTTGACAAGTGCTGGAGGAGGAAATAGAGCCGTGCACCTGGTGAATTGAAACCGTGCATCTGGTAACCCAAAAACACAAATATGGTCATAAATGCATTTTAACGGGTCATTCTGATTTTAATGCCCGCTATAGGAGCACCCTACTACGGCCCTCTTTCACTCAGGGCCGTCCTGGGTGCTTTATGGACTGTTTGACAAGTGCTGGGAGGAGGAAATAGAGCCGTGCACCTGGTGATTGAAACCGTGCACCTGGTGATTGAAAACGTGCATCTGGTAACCCAAAAATTCAAATATGGTCCATAAAGGCATTAAGGGTCATTCTGATATTAATGCCCGCTATGGAAACACCCTACTACGGCCCTCTCTCTGTCGGGGGGCGACCTGAGTGCATATGGACACTTTGAAATTTCACGATGGATACTGAATTGCTATACAAGCAGGTAACCCCAAAAACACACAATATGGTCATAAATGCATTTAACGGTCATTCTGATTTTAATGCCCGCTATAGGAGCACCCTACTACGGCCCTCTTTCACTCAGGGCCGTCCTGGGTGCCTTTATGGACTGTTTGACAAGTGCTGGAGGAGGAATAGAGGCCGTGCAACCTGGGAGTTGAAACGCGGCATCTGGTAACCCCAAAAACCAAGCCAATATGGGGTCACTTAAAGTGGCATTTAGACTGGTTCATTCTGGATTTTATATGCCCCGCGTAATAGTCGAGCACGCCTGGACTAACGGCCCTCTTTCCACTCGAGGGCCGTCCTGGGTGTTTAGGACTGTTTGACAAGTGCTGGAGGAGGAAATAGAGCCGTGCACCTGGTGATTGAAACCGTGCACCTGGTGATTGAAAACGTGCATCTGGTAACCCAAAAATTCAAATAGTCCTAAATGCATTAAGGGTCATTCTGATATTAATGCCCGCTATGGAAACACCCTACTACGGCCCTCTCTCTGTCGGGGCGACCTGAGTGCATTATGGACACTTTGAAATTTCACGATGGATACTGATTGCTATACAAGCGGTAACCCAAAAACACAAATATGGTCATAAATGCATTTAACGGTCATTCTGATTTTAATGCCCGCTATAGGAGCACCCTACTACGGCCCTCTTTCACTCAGGCCGTCCTGGGTGCTTTATGGACTGTTTGACAAGTGCTGGAGGAGAATAGAGCCGTGCACCTGGTGATTGAAACCGTGCACCTGGTGATTGAAAACGTGCATCTGGTAACCCAAAAATTCAAATATGGTCCTAAATGCATTTAAGGGTCATTCTGATATTTGTCATAAATGCAATTTAACCGGTCATTCTGATTTTTTAATGCCGCCCTATAGGAGCACCCTACTACGGCCCTCTTTCACTCAGGGCCGTCCTGGGTGCTTTATGGACTGTTTGACAAGTGCTGGAGGAGGAAATAGAGCCGGTGCACCTGGTGAGTTGAAAACCGTGCATCTGGTAACCCAAAAACACAAATATGTTCATAAATGCATTTAACGGTCATTCTGATTTTAATGCCCGCTATAGGAGCACCCTACTACGGCCCTCTTTCACTCAGGGCCGTTCCTGGGTGCTTTATGGACTGTTTGACAAGTGCTGGAGGAGGAAATAGAGCCGTGCCACCTGGTGATTGAAACCGTGCACCTGGTGATTGAAAACGTGCATCTGGTAACCCAAAAATTCAAATATGGTCCTAAATGCATTTAAGGGCATTCTGATATTAATGCCCGCTATGGAAACACCCTACTACGGCCCTCTCTCTGTCGGGGGCGACCTGAGTGCATTATGGACACTTTGAAATTTCACGATGGATACTGATTGCTATACAAGCGGTAACCCAAAAACACAAATATGGTCATAAATGCATTTAACGGTCATTCTGATTTTAATGCCCGCTATAGGAGCACCCTACTACGGCCCTCTTTCACTCAGGGCCGTCCTGGGTGCTTTATGGACTGTTTGACAAGTGCTGGAGGAGGAAATAGAGCCGTGGCACCTGGTGATTGAAACCGTGCATCTGGTAACCCAAAAACACAAATATGGTCATAAATGCATTTAACGGTCATTCTGATTTTAATGCCCGCTATAGGAGCACCCTACTACGGCCCTCTTTTCACTCAGGGCCGTCCTGGTGCTTTATGGACTGTTTGACAAGTGCTGGAGGAGGAAATAGAGCCGTGCACCTGGTGATTGAAACCGTGCACCTGGTGATTGAAAACGTGCATCTGGTAACCCAAAAATTCAAATATGGTCCTAAATGCATTTAAGGGTCATTTCTTGAGTATTAATGCCCGCTATGGAAACACCCTACTACGGCCCTCTCTCTGTCGGGGGCGACCTGAGTGCATTATGGACACTTTGAAATTTCACGATGGATACTGATTGCTATACAAGCGGTAACCCAAAAAACACAAATATGGTCATAAATGCATTTAACGGTCATTCTGATTTTAATGCCCGCTATAGGAGCACCCTACTACGGCCCTCTTTCACTCAGGGCCGTCCTGGGTGCTTTATGGACTGTTTGACAAGTGCTGGAGGAGGGAAATAGAGCCGTGCACCTGGTGATTGAAACCGTGCATCTGGTAACCCAAAAAACACAAATATGGTCATAAATGCATTTAACGGTCATTCTGATTTTAATGCCCGCTATAGGAGCACCCTACTACGGCCCTCTTTCACTCAGGGCCGTCCTGGGTGCTTTATGGACTGTTGACAAGTGCTGGAGGAGGAAAGAGCCGTGCAACCTGGTGATTGAAACCGTGCACCTGGTGATTGAAAACGTGCATCTGGTAACCCAAAATTCAAATATGGTCCTAAATGCATTTAAGGGTCATTCTGATATTAATGCCCCTATGGAAACACCCTACTACGGCCCTCTCTCTGTCGGGGCGACCTGAGTGCATTATGGACACTTTGAAATTTCACGATGGATACTGGATTGCTATACAAGCGGTAACCCAAAAACACAAATATGGTCATAAATGCATTTAACGGTCCATTCTGATTTTAATGCCCGCTATAGGAGCACCCTACTACGGCCCCTCTTTCACTCAGGGCCGTCCTGGTGCTTTATGGACTGTTTGACAAGTGCTGGAGGAGGAAATAGAGCGTGCACCTGGTGATTGAAACCGTGCATCTGGTAACCCAAAAACACAAAATATGGTCATAATGCATTTAACGGTCATTCTGATTTTAATGCCCGCTATAGGAGCACCCTACTACGGCCCTCTTTCACTCAGGGCCGTCCTGGGTGCTTTATGGACTGTTTGACAAGTGCTGGAGGAGGAAATAGAGCCATGCACCTGGTTGATTGAAACCGTGCACCTGGTGATTGAAAACGTGCATCTGTAACCCAAAAATTCAAATATGGTCCTAAATGCATTTAAGGGTCATTCTGATATTAATGCCCGCTATGGAAACACCCTACTACGGCCCTCTCTCTGTCGGGGGCGACCTGAGTGCATTATGGACACTTTGAAATTTCACGATGGATACTGATTGCTATACAAGCGGTAACCCAAAAACACAAATATGGTCATAAATGCATTTTAACGGTCATTCTGATTTTAATGCCCGCTATAGGAGCACCCTACTACGGCCCTCTTTCACTCAGGGCGTCCTGGGTGCTTTATGGACTGTTTGACAAGTGCTGGAGGAGGAAATAGAGCCGTGCACCTGGTGATTGAAACCGTGCATCTGGTAACCCAAAAACACAAATATGGTCATAAATGCATTTAACGGTCATTCTGATTTTAATGCCCGCTATAGGAGCACCCTACTACGGCCCTCTTTCACTTCAGGGCCGTCCTGGGTTGCTTTATGGACTGTTTGACAAGTGCTGGAGGAGGAAATAGAGCCGTGCACCTGGTGATTGAAACCGTGCACCTGGTGATTGAAAACGTGCATCTGGTAACCCAAAAATTCAAAATATGCGTCCTAAATGCATTTAAGGGTCATTCTGATATTAATGCCCGCTATGGAAACACCCTACTACGGCCCTCTCTCTGTCGGGGGGCGACCTGAGTGCATTATGGACACTTTGAAATTTCACGATGGATACTGATTGCTATACAAGCGGTAAACCCAAAAACACAAATATGGTCATAAAATGCATTTAACGGTCATTCTGATTTTAATGCCCGCTATAGGAGCACCCTACTACGGCCCTCTTTCACTCAGGGCGTCCTGGTGCTTTATGGACTGTTTGACAAGTGCTGGAGGAGGAAATAGAGCCGTGGCACCTGGGTGATTGAAACGTGCATCTGTAAACCCAAAAAACACAAATATGGTCATAAATGCATTTAACGGTCATTCTGATTTTAATGCCCGCTATAGGAGCACTCCTACTACGGCCCTCTTTCACTCAGGGCCGTCCTGGGTGCTTATGGACTGTTGACAAGTGCTGGAGGAGGAAATAGAGCCGTCACCTGGTGATTGAAACCGTGCACCTGGTGATTGAAAACGTGCATCTGGTAACCCAAAAATTCAAATATGTCTAAATGCATTAAGGGTCATTCTGATATTAATGCCCGCTATGGAAACACCCTACTACGGCCCTCTCTCTGTCGGGGGCGACCTTGAGTGCATTATGGACACTTTGAAATTTCCACGATGGATACTGATTGCTATACAAGCGGTAACCCAAAAACACAAATATGGTCATAAATGCATTTAACGGTCATTCTGATTTTAATGCCCGCTATAGGAGCACCCTACTACGGCCCTCTTTCACTCAGGGCCGTCCTGGGTGCTTTATGGACTGTTTGACAAGTGCTGGAGGAGGAAATAGAGCCGTGCACCTGGTGATTGAAACCGTGCATCTGGTAACCCAAAAACACAAATATGGTCATAAATGCATTTAACGGTCATTCTGATTTTAATGCCCGCTATAGGAGCACCCTACTACGGCCCTCTTTCACTCAGGGCCGTCCTGGTGCTTTATGGACTGTTGACAAGTGCTGGAGGAGGAAATAGAGCCGTGCACCTGGTGATTGAAACCGTGCACCTGGTGATTGAAAACGTGCATCTGGTAACCCAAAAATTCAAATATGGTCCTAAATGCATTTAAGGTCATTCTGATATTAATGCCCGCTATGGAAACACCCTACTACGGCCCTCTCTCTGTCGGGGGCGACCTGAGTGCATTATGGACACTTTGAAATTTCACGATGGATACTGATTGCTATACAAGCGGTAACCCAAAAACACAAATATGGTCATAAATGCATTTAACGGTCATTCTGATTTTAATGCCCGCTATAGGAGCACCCTACTACGGCCCTCTTTCACTCAGGGCCGTCCTGGGTGCTTTATGGACTGTTTGACAAGTGCTGGAGGAGGAAATAGAGCCGTGCACCTGGTGATTGAAACCGTGCATCTGGTAACCCAAAAACACAAATATGGTCATAAATGCATTTAACGGTCATTCTGATTTTAATGCCCGCTATAGGAGCACCCTACTACGGCCCTCTTTCACTCAGGGCCGTCCTGGGTGCTTTATGGACTGTTTGACAAGTGCTGGAGGAGGAAATAGAGCCGTGCACCTGGTGATTGAAACCGTGCACCTGGTGATTGAAAACGTGCATCTGGTAACCCAAAAATTCAAATATGGTCCTAAATGCATTTAAGGGTCATTCTGATATTAATGCCCGCTATGGAAACACCCTACTACGGCCCTCTCTCTGTCGGGGGCGACCTGAGTGCATTATGGACACTTTGAAATTTCACGATGGATACTGATTGCTATACAAGCGGTAACCCAAAAACACAAATATGGTCATAAATGCATTTAACGGTCATTCTGATTTTAATGCCCGCTATAGGAGCACCCTACTACGGCCCTCTTTCACTCAGGGCCGTCCTGGGTGCTTTATGGACTGTTTGACAAGTGCTGGAGGAGAAATAGAGCCGTGCACCTGGTGATTGAAACCGTGCATCTGGTAACCCAAAAACACAAATATGGTCATAAATGCATTTAACGGTCATTCTGATTTTAATGCCCGCTATAGGAGCACCCTACTACGGCCCTCTTTCACTCAGGCCGTCCTGGTGCTTTATGGACTGTTTGACAAGTGCTGGAGGAGGAAATAGAGCCGTGCACCTGGTGATTGAAACCGTGCACCTGGTGATTGAAAACGTGCATCTGGTAACCCAAAAATTCAAATATGGTCCTAAATGCATTTAAGGGTCATTCTGATATTAATGCCCCGCTATGGAAACACCCTACTACGGGCCCTCTCTCTGTCGGGGGCGACCTGAGGGCATTATGGACACTTTGAAATTTCACGATGGATACTGATTGCTATACAAGACGTAACCCAAAAACACAAATATGGTCATAAACTGCATTTAACGGTCATTCTGATTTTAATGCCCGCTATAGGAGCACCCTACTACGGGCCCTCTTTCACTCAGGGCCGTCCTGGGTGCTTTATGGACGTGTTGGACAAGGTTGTGAGGAGGAAATAGAGCCGTGCACCTGGTGATTTGAAAACCGTGCATCTGGTAACCCAAAAACACAAATATGTCATAAATGCATTTAACGGTCATTCTGATTTTAATGCCCGCTATAGGAGCACCCTACTACGCCCTCGTTCACTCAGGGCGTCCTGGGTGCTTTATGGACTGTTTGACAAGTGCTGGAGGAGGAAAATAGAGCCGTGCACCTGGTGATTGAAACCGTGCATTGCGTAACCCAAAACACAAATATGGTCATAAATGCATTTAACGGTCATTCTGATTTTAATGCCCGCTATAGGAGCACCCTACTACGGCCCTCTTTCCACTCAGGGCGCGTCCTGGGTGCTTTATGGACTGTTGACAAAGTGCTGGAGGAGGAAATAGAGCCGTGCACTGGTGATTGAAACCGTGCACCTGGGTGATGGAAAACGTGCATCTGGTAACCCAAAAATTCAAATATTGGTCCTAAATGCATTAAGGGTCATTCTGATATTAATGCCCGTATGGAAACACCCTACTACGCCCTCTCTCTGTCGGGGGCGACCTGAGCTGCATTATGGACACTTTGAAATTTCACGATGGATACTGATTGCTATACAAGCGGTAACCCAAAAAACACAAATCATGGTCATAAATGCATTTAACGTCATTTGATTTTAATGCCCGCTATTAGGAGCACGCCTACTACGGCCCTGCTTTCACTCAGTCCCTGGTGCTTTAGGACTGTGACAAGTGCTGGAGGAGGAAATAGAGCCGTGCACCTGGTGATTGAAACCGTGCATCTGGTAACCCAAAAACACAAATATGGTCATAAATGCATTTAACGGTCATTCTGATTTTAATGCCCGCTATAGGAGCACCCTACTACGGCCCTCTTTCACTCAGGGCCGTCCTGGTGCTTTATGGACTGTTTGACAAGTGCTGGAGGAGGAAATAGAGCCGTGCACCTGGTGATTGAAACCGTGCACCTGGTGATTGAAAACGTGCATCTGGTAACCCAAAAATTCAAATATGGTCCTAAATGCATTTAAGGGTCATTCTGATATTAATGCCCGCTATGGAACACCCTACTACGGCCCTCTCTCTGTCGGGGCGACCTGAGTGCATTATGGACACTTTGAAATTTCACGATGGATACTGATTGCTATACAAGCGGTAACCCAAAAACACAAATATGGTCATAAATGCATTTAACGGTCATTCTGATTTTAATGCCCGCTATAGGAGCACCCTACTACGGCCCTCTTTCACTCAGGGCCGTCCTGGGTGCTTTATGGACTGTTTGACAAGTGCTGGAGGAGGAAATAGAGCCGTGCACCTGGTGATTGAAACCGTGCATCTGGTAACCCAAAAATTCAAATATGGTCCTAAATGCATTTAAGGGTCATTCTGATATTAATGCCCGCTATGGAAACACCCTACTACGGCCCTCTCTCTGTCGGGGGCGACCTGAGTGCATTATGGACACTTTGAAATTTCACGATTGATACTGATTGCTATACAAGCGGTAACCCAAAAACACAAATATGGTCATAAATGCATTTAACGGTCATTCTGATTTTAATGCCCGCTATAGGAGCACCCTACTACGGCCCTCTTTCACTCAGGGCCGTCCTGGGTGCTTATGGACTGTTTGACAAGTGCTGGAGGAGGAAATAGAGCCGTGCACCTGGTGATTGAAACCGTGCATCTGGTAACCCAAAAACACAAATATGGTCATAAATGCATTTAACGGTCATTCTGATTTTAATGCCCGCTATAGGAGCACCCTACTACGGCCCTCTTTCACTCAGGGCCGTCCTGGGTGCTTTATGGACTGTTTGACAAGTGCTGGAGGAGGAAATAGAGCCGTGCACCTGGTGATTGAAACCGTGCATCTGGTAACCCAAAAACACAAATATGGTCATAAATGCATTTAACGGTCATTCTGATTTTAATGCCCGCTATAGGAGCACCCTACTACGGCCCTCTTTCACTCAGGGCCGTCCTGGGTGCTTTATGGACTGTTTGACAAGTGCTGGAGGAGGAAATAGAGCCGTGCACCTGGTGATTGAAACCGTGCACCTGGTGATTGAAAACGTGCATCTGGTAACCCAAAAATTCAAATATGGTCCTAAATGCATTTAAGGGTCATTCTGATATTAATGCCCGCTATGGAAACACCCTACTACGGCCCTCTCTCTGTCGGGGCGACCTGAGTGCATTATGGACACTTTGAAATTTCACGATGGATACTGAATTGCTATACAAGCGGTAACCCAAAAACACAAATATGGTCATAAATGCATTTAACGGTCATTCTGATTTTAATGCCCGCTATAGGAGCACCCTACTACGGCCCTCTTTCACTCAGGGCCGTCCTGGGTGCTTTATGGACTGTTTGACAAGTGCTGGAGGAGGAAATAGAGCCGTGCACCTGGTGATTGAAACCGTGCATCTGGTAACCCAAAAACACAAATATGGTCATAAATGCATTTAACGGTCATTCTGATTTTAATGCCCGCTATAGGAGCACCCTACTACGGCCCTCTTTCACTCAGGGCCGTCCTGGGTGCTTTATGGACTGTTTGACAAGTGCTGGAGGAGGAAATAGAGCCGTGCACCTGGTGATTGAAACCGTGCACCTGGTGATTGAAAACGTGCATCTGGTAACCCAAAAATTCAAATATGGTCCTAAATGCATTTAAGGGTCATTCTGATATTAATGCCCGCTATGGAACACCCTACTACGGCCCTCTCTCTGTCGGGGGCGACCTGAGTGCATTATGGACACTTTGAAATTTCACGATGGATACTGATTGCTATACAAGCGGTAACCCAAAAACACAAATATGGTCATAAATGCATTTAACGGTCATTCTGATTTTAATGCCCGCTATAGGAGCACCCTACTACGGCCCTCTTTCACTCAGGGCCGTCCTGGGTGCTTTATGGACTGTTTGACAAGTGCTGGAGGAGGAAATAGAGCCGTGCACCTGGTGATTGAAACCGTGCATCTGGTAACCCAAAAACACAAATATGGTCATAAATGCATTTAACGGTCATTCTGATTTTAATGCCCGCTATAGGAGCACCCTACTACGGCCCTCTTTCACTCAGGGCCGTCCTGGGTGCTTTATGGACTGTTTGACAAGTGCTGGAGGAGGAAATAGAGCCGTGCACCTGGTGATTGAAACCGTGCACCTGGTGATTGAAAACGTGCATCTGGTAACCCAAAAATTCAAATATGGTCCTAAATGCATTTAAGGGTCATTCTGATATTAATGCCCGCTATGGAAACACCCTACTACGGCCCTCTCTCTGTCGGGGGCGACCTGAGTGCATTATGGACACTTTGAAATTTCACGATGGATACTGATTGCTATACAAGCGGTAACCCAAAAACACAAATATGGTCATAAATGCATTTAACGGTCATTCTGATTTTAATGCCCGCTATAGGAGCACCCTACTACGGCCCTCTTTCACTCAGGGCCGTCCTGGGTGCTTTATGGACTGTTTGACAAGTGCTGGAGGAGGAAATAGAGCCGTGCACCTGGTGATTGAAACCGTGCATCTGGTAACCCAAAAACACAAATATGGTCATAAATGCATTTAACGGTCATTCTGATTTTAATGCCCGCTATAGGAGCACCCTACTACGGCCCTCTTTCACTCAGGGCCGTCCTGGGTGCTTTATGGACTGTTTGACAAGTGCTGGAGGAGGAAATAGAGCCGTGCACCTGGTGATTGAAACCGTGCACCTGGTGATTGAAAACGTGCATCTGGTAACCCAAAAATTCAAATATGGTCCTAAATGCATTTAAGGGTCATTCTGATATTAATGCCCGCTATGGAAACACCCTACTACGGCCCTCTCTCTGTCGGGGGCGACCTGAGTGCATTATGGACACTTTGAAATTTCACGATGGATACTGATTGCTATACAAGCGGTAACCCAAAAACACAAATATGGTCATAAATGCATTTAACGGTCATTCTGATTTTAATGCCCGCTATAGGAGCACCCTACTACGGCCCTCTTTCACTCAGGGCCGTCCTGGGTGCTTTATGGACTGTTTGACAAGTGCTGGAGGAGGAAATAGAGCCGTGCACCTGGTGATTGAAACCGTGCATCTGGTAACCCAAAAACACAAATATGGTCATAAATGCATTTAACGGTCATTCTGATTTTAATGCCCGCTATAGGAGCACCCTACTACGGCCCTCTTTCACTCAGGGCCGTCCTGGGTGCTTTATGGACTGTTTGACAAGTGCTGGAGGAGGAAATAGAGCCGTGCACCTGGTGATTGAAACCGTGCACCTGGTGATTGAAAACGTGCATCTGGTAACCCAAAAATTCAAATATGGTCCTAAATGCATTTAAGGGTCATTCTGATATTAATGCCCGCTATGGAAACACCCTACTACGGCCCTCTCTCTGTCGGGGGCGACCTGAGTGCATTATGGACACTTTGAAATTTCACGATGGATACTGATTGCTATACAAGCGGTAACCCAAAAACACAAATATGGTCATAAATGCATTTAACGGTCATTCTGATTTTAATGCCCGCTATAGGAGCACCCTACTACGGCCCTCTTTCACTCAGGGCCGTCCTGGGTGCTTTATGGACTGTTTGACAAGTGCTGGAGGAGGAAATAGAGCCGTGCACCTGGTGATTGAAACCGTGCATCTGGTAACCCAAAAACACAAATATGGTCATAAATGCATTTAACGGTCATTCTGATTTTAATGCCCGCTATAGGAGCACCCTACTACGGCCCTCTTTCACTCAGGGCCGTCCTGGGTGCTTTATGGACTGTTTGACAAGTGCTGGAGGAGGAAATAGAGCCGTGCACCTGGTGATTGAAACCGTGCACCTGGTGATTGAAAACGTGCATCTGGTAACCCAAAAATTCAAATATGGTCCTAAATGCATTTAAGGGTCATTCTGATATTAATGCCCGCTATGGAAACACCCTACTACGGCCCTCTCTCTGTCGGGGGCGACCTGAGTGCATTATGGACACTTTGAAATTTCACGATGGATACTGATTGCTATACAAGCGGTAACCCAAAAACACAAATATGGTCATAAATGCATTTAACGGTCATTCTGATTTTAATGCCCGCTATAGGAGCACCCTACTACGGCCCTCTTTCACTCAGGGCCGTCCTGGGTGCTTTATGGACTGTTTGACAAGTGCTGGAGGAGGAAATAGAGCCGTGCACCTGGTGATTGAAACCGTGCATCTGGTAACCCAAAAACACAAATATGGTCATAAATGCATTTAACGGTCATTCTGATTTTAATGCCCGCTATAGGAGCACCCTACTACGGCCCTCTTTCACTCAGGGCCGTCCTGGGTGCTTTATGGACTGTTTGACAAGTGCTGGAGGAGGAAATAGAGCCGTGCACCTGGTGATTGAAACCGTGCACCTGGTGATTGAAAACGTGCATCTGGTAACCCAAAAATTCAAATATGGTCCTAAATGCATTTAAGGGTCATTCTGATATTAATGCCCGCTATGGAAACACCCTACTACGGCCCTCTCTCTGTCGGGGGCGACCTGAGTGCATTATGGACACTTTGAAATTTCACGATGGATACTGATTGCTATACAAGCGGTAACCCAAAACACAAATATGGTCATAAATGCATTTAACGGTCATTCTGATTTTAATGCCCGCTATAGGAGCACCCTACTACGGCCCTCTTTCACTCAGGGCCGTCCTGGGTGCTTTATGGACTGTTTGACAAGTGCTGGAGGAGGAAATAGAGCCGTGCACCTGGTGATTGAAACCGTGCACCTGGTGATTGAAAACGTGCATCTGGTAACCCAAAAATTCAAATATGGTCATAAATGCATTTAAGGTCATTCTGATTTTAATGCCCGCTATGGAGCACCCTACTACGGCCCTCTCTCACTCAGGGGCGTCCTGGTGCATTATGGACACTTTGAAATTTCACGATGGATACTGATTGCTATACAAGCGGTAACCCAAAAACACAAATATGGTCATAAATGCATTTAACGGTCATTCTGATTTTAATGCCCGCTATAGGAGCACCCTACTACGGCCCTCTTTCACTCAGGGCCGTCCTGGGTGCTTTATGGACTGTTTGACAAGTGCTGGAGGAGGAAATAGAGCCGTGCACCTGGTGATTGAAACCGTGCACCTGGTGATTGAAAACGTGCATCTGGTAACCCAAAAATTCAAATATGGTCCTAAATGCATTTAAGGGTCATTCTGATATTAATGCCCGCTATGGAAACACCCTACTACGGCCCTCTCTCTGTCGGGGGCGACCTGAGTGCATTATGGACACTTTGAAATTTCACGATGGATACTGATTGCTATACAAGCGGTAACCCAAAAACACAAATATGGTCATAAATGCATTTAACGGTCATTCTGATTTTAATGCCCGCTATAGGAGCACCCTACTACGGCCCTCTTTCACTCAGGGCCGTCCTGGGTGCTTTATGGACTGTTTGACAAGTGCTGGAGGAGGAAATAGAGCCGTGCACCTGGTGATTGAAACCGTGCATCTGGTAACCCAAAAACACAAATATGGTCATAAATGCATTTAACGGTCATTCTGATTTTAATGCCCGCTATAGGAGCACCCTACTACGGCCCTCTTTCACTCAGGGCCGTCCTGGGTGCTTTATGGACTGTTTGACAAGTGCTGGAGGAGGAAATAGAGCCGTGCACCTGGTGATTGAAACCGTGCATCTGGTAACCCAAAAACACAAATATGGTCATAAATGCATTTAACGGTCATTCTGATTTTAATGCCCGCTATAGGAGCACCCTACTACGGCCCTCTTTCACTCAGGGCCGTCCTGGGTGCTTTATGGACTGTTTGACAAGTGCTGGAGGAGGAAATAGAGCCGTGCACCTGGTGATTGAAACCGTGCACCTGGTGATTGAAAACGTGCATCTGGTAACCCAAAAATTCAAATATGGTCCTAAATGCATTTAAGGGTCATTCTGATATTAATGCCCGCTATGGAAACACCCTACTACGGCCCTCTCTCTGTCGGGGGCGACCTGAGTGCATTATGGACACTTTGAAATTTCACGATGGATACTGATTGCTATACAAGCGGTAACCCAAAAACACAAATATGGTCATAAATGCATTTAACGGTCATTCTGATTTTAATGCCCGCTATAGGAGCACCCTACTACGGCCCTCTTTCACTCAGGGCCGTCCTGGGTGCTTTATGGACTGTTTGACAAGTGCTGGAGGAGGAAATAGAGCCGTGCACCTGGTGATTGAAACCGTGCATCTGGTAACCCAAAAACACAAATATGGTCATAAATGCATTTAACGGTCATTCTGATTTTAATGCCCGCTATAGGAGCACCCTACTACGGCCCTCTTTCACTCAGGGCCGTCCTGGGTGCTTTATGGACTGTTTGACAAGTGCTGGAGGAGGAAATAGAGCCGTGCACCTGGTGATTGAAACCGTGCATCTGGTAACCCAAAACACAAATATGGTCATAAATGCATTTAACGGTCATTCTGATTTTAATGCCCGCTATAGGAGCACCCTACTACGGCCCTCTTTCACTCAGGGCCGTCCTGGGTGCTTTATGGACTGTTTGACAAGTGCTGGAGGAGGAAATAGAGCCGTGCACCTGGTGATTGAAACCGTGCATCTGGTAACCCAAAAACACAAATATGGTCATAAATGCATTTAACGGTCATTCTGATTTTAATGCCCGCTATAGGAGCACCCTACTACGGCCCTCTTTCACTCAGGGCCGTCCTGGGTGCTTTATGGACTGTTTGACAAGTGCTGGAGGAGGAAATAGAGCCGTGCACCTGGTGATTGAAACCGTGCATCTGGTAACCCAAAAACACAAATATGGTCATAAATGCATTTAACGGTCATTCTGATTTTAATGCCCGCTATAGGAGCACCCTACTACGGCCCTCTTTCACTCAGGGCCGTCCTGGGTGCTTTATGGACTGTTTGACAAGTGCTGGAGGAGGAAATAGAGCCGTGCACCTGGTGATTGAAACCGTGCACCTGGTGATTGAAAACGTGCATCTGGTAACCCAAAAATTCAAATATGGTCCTAAATGCATTTAAGGGTCATTCTGATATTAATGCCCGCTATGGAAACACCCTACTACGGCCCTCTCTCTGTCGGGGGCGACCTGAGTGCATTATGGACACTTTGAAATTTCACGATGGATACTGATTGCTATACAAGCGGTAACCCAAAAACACAAATATGGTCATAAATGCATTTAACGGTCATTCTGATTTTAATGCCCGCTATAGGAGCACCCTACTACGGCCCTCTTTCACTCAGGGCCGTCCTGGGTGCTTTATGGACTGTTTGACAAGTGCTGGAGGAGGAAATAGAGCCGTGCACCTGGTGATTGAAACCGTGCATCTGGTAACCCAAAAACACAAATATGGTCATAAATGCATTTAACGGTCATTCTGATTTTAATGCCCGCTATAGGAGCACCCTACTACGGCCCTCTTTCACTCAGGGCCGTCCTGGGTGCTTTATGGACTGTTTGACAAGTGCTGGAGGAGGAAATAGAGCCGTGCACCTGGTGATTGAAACCGTGCACCTGGTGATTGAAAACGTGCATCTGGTAACCCAAAAATTCAAATATGGTCCTAAATGCATTTAAGGGTCATTCTGATATTAATGCCCGCTATGGAAACACCCTACTACGGCCCTCTCTCTGTCGGGGGCGACCTGAGTGCATTATGGACACTTTGAAATTTCACGATGGATACTGATTGCTATACAAGCGGTAACCCAAAAACACAAATATGGTCATAAATGCATTTAACGGTCATTCTGATTTTAATGCCCGCTATAGGAGCACCCTACTACGGCCCTCTTTCACTCAGGGCCGTCCTGGGTGCTTTATGGACTGTTTGACAAGTGCTGGAGGAGGAAATAGAGCCGTGCACCTGGTGATTGAAACCGTGCATCTGGTAACCCAAAAACACAAATATGGTCATAAATGCATTTAACGGTCATTCTGATTTTAATGCCCGCTATAGGAGCACCCTACTACGGCCCTCTTTCACTCAGGGCCGTCCTGGGTGCTTTATGGACTGTTTGACAAGTGCTGGAGGAGGAAATAGAGCCGTGCACCTGGTGATTGAAACCGTGCATCTGGTAACCCAAAACACAAATATGGTCATAAATGCATTTAACGGTCATTCTGATTTTAATGCCCGCTATAGGAGCACCCTACTACGGCCCTCTTTCACTCAGGGCCGTCCTGGGTGCTTTATGGACTGTTTGACAAGTGCTGGAGGAGGAAATAGAGCCGTGCACCTGGTGATTGAAACCGTGCACCTGGTGATTGAAAACGTGCATCTGGTAACCCAAAAATTCAAATATGGTCCTAAATGCATTTAAGGGTCATTCTGATATTAATGCCCGCTATGGAAACACCCTACTACGGCCCTCTCTCTGTCGGGGGCGACCTGAGTGCATTATGGACACTTTGAAATTTCACGATGGATACTGATTGCTATACAAGCGGTAACCCAAAAACACAAATATGGTCATAAATGCATTTAACGGTCATTCTGATTTTAATGCCCGCTATAGGAGCACCCTACTACGGCCCTCTTTCACTCAGGGCCGTCCTGGGTGCTTTATGGACTGTTTGACAAGTGCTGGAGGAGGAAATAGAGCCGTGCACCTGGTGATTGAAACCGTGCATCTGGTAACCCAAAAACACAAATATGGTCATAAATGCATTTAACGGTCATTCTGATTTTAATGCCCGCTATAGGAGCACCCTACTACGGCCCTCTTTCACTCAGGGCCGTCCTGGGTGCTTTATGGACTGTTTGACAAGTGCTGGAGGAGGAAATAGAGCCGTGCACCTGGTGATTGAAACCGTGCACCTGGTGATTGAAAACGTGCATCTGGTAACCCAAAAATTCAAATATGGTCCTAAATGCATTTAAGGGTCATTCTGATATTAATGCCCGCTATGGAAACACCCTACTACGGCCCTCTCTCTGTCGGGGGCGACCTGAGTGCATTATGGACACTTTGAAATTTCACGATGGATACTGATTGCTATACAAGCGGTAACCCAAAAACACAAATATGGTCATAAATGCATTTAACGGTCATTCTGATTTTAATGCCCGCTATAGGAGCACCCTACTACGGCCCTCTTTCACTCAGGGCCGTCCTGGGTGCTTTATGGACTGTTTGACAAGTGCTGGAGGAGGAAATAGAGCCGTGCACCTGGTGATTGAAACCGTGCATCTGGTAACCCAAAAACACAAATATGGTCATAAATGCATTTAACGGTCATTCTGATTTTAATGCCCGCTATAGGAGCACCCTACTACGGCCCTCTTTCACTCAGGGCCGTCCTGGGTGCTTTATGGACTGTTTGACAAGTGCTGGAGGAGGAAATAGAGCCGTGCACCTGGTGATTGAAACCGTGCACCTGGTGATTGAAAACGTGCATCTGGTAACCCAAAAATTCAAATATGGTCCTAAATGCATTTAAGGGTCATTCTGATATTAATGCCCGCTATGGAAACACCCTACTACGGCCCTCTCTCTGTCGGGGGCGACCTGAGTGCATTATGGACACTTTGAAATTTCACGATGGATACTGATTGCTATACAAGCGGTAACCCAAAAACACAAATATGGTCATAAATGCATTTAACGGTCATTCTGATTTTAATGCCCGCTATAGGAGCACCCTACTACGGCCCTCTTTCACTCAGGGCCGTCCTGGGTGCTTTATGGACTGTTTGACAAGTGCTGGAGGAGGAAATAGAGCCGTGCACCTGGTGATTGAAACCGTGCACCTGGTGATTAACCCAAAAACAAATATGGTCATAAATGCATTTAACGGTCATTCTGATTTTAATGCCCGCTATGGAGCACCCTACTACGGCCCTCTTTCACTCAGGGCCGTCCTGGGTGCTTTATGGACTGTTTGAAATTTCTGGATGGATACTGATTGGTATACAAGCGGTAACCCAAAAACACAAATATGGTCATAAATGCATTTAACGGTCATTCTGATTTTAATGCCCGCTATAGGAGCACCCTACTACGGCCCTCTTTCACTCAGGGCCGTCCTGGGTGCTTTATGGACTGTTTGACAAGTGCTGGAGGAGGAAATAGAGCCGTGCACCTGGTGATTGAAACCGTGCACCTGGTGATTGAAAACGTGCATCTGGTAACCCAAAAATTCAAATATGGTCCTAAATGCATTTAAGGGTCATTCTGATATTAATGCCCGCTATGGAAACACCCTACTACGGCCCTCTCTCTGTCGGGGGCGACCTGAGTGCATTATGGACACTTTGAAATTTCACGATGGATACTGATTGCTATACAAGCGGTAACCCAAAAACACAAATATGGTCATAAATGCATTTAACGGTCATTCTGATTTTAATGCCCGCTATAGGAGCACCCTACTACGGCCCTCTTTCACTCAGGGCCGTCCTGGGTGCTTTATGGACTGTTTGACAAGTGCTGGAGGAGGAAATAGAGCCGTGCACCTGGTGATTGAAACCGTGCATCTGGTAACCCAAAAACACAAATATGGTCATAAATGCATTTAACGGTCATTCTGATTTTAATGCCCGCTATAGGAGCACCCTACTACGGCCCTCTTTCACTCAGGGCCGTCCTGGGTGCTTTATGGACTGTTTGACAAGTGCTGGAGGAGGAAATAGAGCCGTGCACCTGGTGATTGAAACCGTGCACCTGGTGATTGAAAACGTGCATCTGGTAACCCAAAAATTCAAATATGGTCCTAAATGCATTTAAGGGTCATTCTGATATTAATGCCCGCTATGGAAACACCCTACTACGGCCCTCTCTCTGTCGGGGGCGACCTGAGTGCATTATGGACACTTTGAAATTTCACGATGGATACTGATTGCTATACAAGCGGTAACCCAAAAACACAAATATGGTCATAAATGCATTTAACGGTCATTCTGATTTTAATGCCCGCTATAGGAGCACCCTACTACGGCCCTCTTTCACTCAGGGCCGTCCTGGGTGCTTTATGGACTGTTTGACAAGTGCTGGAGGAGGAAATAGAGCCGTGCACCTGGTGATTGAAACCGTGCACCTGGTGATTGAAAACGTGCATCTGGTAACCCAAAAATTCAAATATGGTCATAAATGCATTTAAGGGTCATTCTGATTTTAATGCCCGCTATGGAGCACCCTACTACGGCCCTCTTTCACTCAGGGGCGTCCTGGGTGCTTTATGGACTGTTTGAAAGTTCACGATGGATACTGATTGCTATACAAGCGGTAACCCAAAAACACAAATATGGTCATAAATGCATTTAACGGTCATTCTGATTTTAATGCCCGCTATAGGAGCACCCTACTACGGCCCTCTTTCACTCAGGGCCGTCCTGGGTGCTTTATGGACTGTTTGACAAGTGCTGGAGGAGGAAATAGAGCCGTGCACCTGGTGATTGAAACCGTGCACCTGGTGATTGAAAACGTGCATCTGGTAACCCAAAATTCAAATATGGTCCTAAATGCATTTAAGGGTCATTCTGATATTAATGCCCGCTATGGAAACACCCTACTACGGCCCTCTCTCTGTCGGGGGCGACCTGAGTGCATTATGGACACTTTGAAATTTCACGATGGATACTGATTGCTATACAAGCGGTAACCCAAAAACACAAATATGGTCATAAATGCATTTAACGGTCATTCTGATTTTAATGCCCGCTATAGGAGCACCCTACTACGGCCCTCTTTCACTCAGGGCCGTCCTGGGTGCTTTATGGACTGTTTGACAAGTGCTGGAGGAGGAAATAGAGCCGTGCACCTGGTGATTGAAACCGTGCATCTGGTAACCCAAAAACACAAATATGGTCATAAATGCATTTAACGGTCATTCTGATTTTAATGCCCGCTATAGGAGCACCCTACTACGGCCCTCTTTCACTCAGGGCCGTCCTGGGTGCTTTATGGACTGTTTGACAAGTGCTGGAGGAGGAAATAGAGCCGTGCACCTGGTGATTGAAACCGTGCATCTGGTAACCCAAAAACACAAATATGGTCATAAATGCATTTAACGGTCATTCTGATTTTAATGCCCGCTATAGGAGCACCCTACTACGGCCCTCTTTCACTCAGGGCCGTCCTGGGTGCTTTATGGACTGTTTGACAAGTGCTGGAGGAGGAAATAGAGCCGTGCACCTGGTGATTGAAACCGTGCACCTGGTGATTGAAAACGTGCATCTGGTAACCCAAAAATTCAAATATGGTCCTAAATGCATTTAAGGGTCATTCTGATATTAATGCCCGCTATGGAAACACCCTACTACGGCCCTCTCTCTGTCGGGGGCGACCTGAGTGCATTATGGACACTTTGAAATTTCACGATGGATACTGATTGCTATACAAGCGGTAACCCAAAAACACAAATATGGTCATAAATGCATTTAACGGTCATTCTGATTTTAATGCCCGCTATAGGAGCACCCTACTACGGCCCTCTTTCACTCAGGGCCGTCCTGGGTGCTTTATGGACTGTTTGACAAGTGCTGGAGGAGGAAATAGAGCCGTGCACCTGGTGATTGAAACCGTGCATCTGGTAACCCAAAAACACAAATATGGTCATAAATGCATTTAACGGTCATTCTGATTTTAATGCCCGCTATAGGAGCACCCTACTACGGCCCTCTTTCACTCAGGGCCGTCCTGGGTGCTTTATGGACTGTTTGACAAGTGCTGGAGGAGGAAATAGAGCCGTGCACCTGGTGATTGAAACCGTGCATCTGGTAACCCAAAAACACAAATATGGTCATAAATGCATTTAACGGTCATTCTGATTTTAATGCCCGCTATAGGAGCACCCTACTACGGCCCTCTTTCACTCAGGGCCGTCCTGGGTGCTTTATGGACTGTTTGACAAGTGCTGGAGGAGGAAATAGAGCCGTGCACCTGGTGATTGAAACCGTGCATCTGGTAACCCAAAAACACAAATATGGTCATAAATGCATTTAACGGTCATTCTGATTTTAATGCCCGCTATAGGAGCACCCTACTACGGCCCTCTTTCACTCAGGGCCGTCCTGGGTGCTTTATGGACTGTTTGACAAGTGCTGGAGGAGGAAATAGAGCCGTGCACCTGGTGATTGAAACCGTGCATCTGGTAACCCAAAAACACAAATATGGTCATAAATGCATTTAACGGTCATTCTGATTTTAATGCCCGCTATAGGAGCACCCTACTACGGCCCTCTTTCACTCAGGGCCGTCCTGGGTGCTTTATGGACTGTTTGACAAGTGCTGGAGGAGGAAATAGAGCCGTGCACCTGGTGATTGAAACCGTGCACCTGGTGATTGAAAACGTGCATCTGGTAACCCAAAAATTCAAATATGGTCCTAAATGCATTTAAGGGTCATTCTGATATTAATGCCCGCTATGGAAACACCCTACTACGGCCCTCTCTCTGTCGGGGGCGACCTGAGTGCATTATGGACACTTTGAAATTTCACGATGGATACTGATTGCTATACAAGCGGTAACCCAAAAACACAAATATGGTCATAAATGCATTTAACGGTCATTCTGATTTTAATGCCCGCTATAGGAGCACCCTACTACGGCCCTCTTTCACTCAGGGCCGTCCTGGGTGCTTTATGGACTGTTTGACAAGTGCTGGAGGAGGAAATAGAGCCGTGCACCTGGTGATTGAAACCGTGCATCTGGTAACCCAAAAACACAAATATGGTCATAAATGCATTTAACGGTCATTCTGATTTTAATGCCCGCTATAGGAGCACCCTACTACGGCCCTCTTTCACTCAGGGCCGTCCTGGGTGCTTTATGGACTGTTTGACAAGTGCTGGAGGAGGAAATAGAGCCGTGCACCTGGTGATTGAAACCGTGCACCTGGTGATTGAAAACGTGCATCTGGTAACCCAAAAATTCAAATATGGTCCTAAATGCATTTAAGGGTCATTCTGATATTAATGCCCGCTATGGAAACACCCTACTACGGCCCTCTCTCTGTCGGGGGCGACCTGAGTGCATTATGGACACTTTGAAATTTCACGATGGATACTGATTGCTATACAAGCGGTAACCCAAAAACACAAATATGGTCATAAATGCATTTAACGGTCATTCTGATTTTAATGCCCGCTATAGGAGCACCCTACTACGGCCCTCTTTCACTCAGGGCCGTCCTGGGTGCTTTATGGACTGTTTGACAAGTGCTGGAGGAGGAAATAGAGCCGTGCACCTGGTGATTGAAACCGTGCATCTGGTAACCCAAAAACACAAATATGGTCATAAATGCATTTAACGGTCATTCTGATTTTAATGCCCGCTATAGGAGCACCCTACTACGGCCCTCTTTCACTCAGGGCCGTCCTGGGTGCTTTATGGACTGTTTGACAAGTGCTGGAGGAGGAAATAGAGCCGTGCACCTGGTGATTGAAACCGTGCATCTGGTAACCCAAAACACAAATATGGTCATAAATGCATTTAACGGTCATTCTGATTTTAATGCCCGCTATAGGAGCACCCTACTACGGCCCTCTTTCACTCAGGGCCGTCCTGGGTGCTTTATGGACTGTTTGACAAGTGCTGGAGGAGGAAATAGAGCCGTGCACCTGGTGATTGAAACCGTGCATCTGGTAACCCAAAAACACAAATATGGTCATAAATGCATTTAACGGTCATTCTGATTTTAATGCCCGCTATAGGAGCACCCTACTACGGCCCTCTTTCACTCAGGGCCGTCCTGGGTGCTTTATGGACTGTTTGACAAGTGCTGGAGGAGGAAATAGAGCCGTGCACCTGGTGATTGAAACCGTGCATCTGGTAACCCAAAAACACAAATATGGTCATAAATGCATTTAACGGTCATTCTGATTTTAATGCCCGCTATAGGAGCACCCTACTACGGCCCTCTTTCACTCAGGGCCGTCCTGGGTGCTTTATGGACTGTTTGACAAGTGCTGGAGGAGGAAATAGAGCCGTGCACCTGGTGATTGAAACCGTGCATCTGGTAACCCAAAAACACAAATATGGTCATAAATGCATTTAACGGTCATTCTGATTTTAATGCCCGCTATAGGAGCACCCTACTACGGCCCTCTTTCACTCAGGGCCGTCCTGGGTGCTTTATGGACTGTTTGACAAGTGCTGGAGGAGGAAATAGAGCCGTGCACCTGGTGATTGAAACCGTGCACCTGGTGATTGAAAACGTGCATCTGGTAACCCAAAAATTCAAATATGGTCCTAAATGCATTTAAGGGTCATTCTGATATTAATGCCCGCTATGGAAACACCCTACTACGGCCCTCTCTCTGTCGGGGGCGACCTGAGTGCATTATGGACACTTTGAAATTTCACGATGGATACTGATTGCTATACAAGCGGTAACCCAAAAACACAAATATGGTCATAAATGCATTTAACGGTCATTCTGATTTTAATGCCCGCTATAGGAGCACCCTACTACGGCCCTCTTTCACTCAGGGCCGTCCTGGGTGCTTTATGGACTGTTTGACAAGTGCTGGAGGAGGAAATAGAGCCGTGCACCTGGTGATTGAAACCGTGCATCTGGTAACCCAAAAACACAAATATGGTCATAAATGCATTTAACGGTCATTCTGATTTTAATGCCCGCTATAGGAGCACCCTACTACGGCCCTCTTTCACTCAGGGCCGTCCTGGGTGCTTTATGGACTGTTTGACAAGTGCTGGAGGAGGAAATAGAGCCGTGCACCTGGTGATTGAAACCGTGCACCTGGTGATTGAAAACGTGCATCTGGTAACCCAAAAATTCAAATATGGTCCTAAATGCATTTAAGGGTCATTCTGATATTAATGCCCGCTATGGAAACACCCTACTACGGCCCTCTCTCTGTCGGGGGCGACCTGAGTGCATTATGGACACTTTGAAATTTCACGATGGATACTGATTGCTATACAAGCGGTAACCCAAAAACACAAATATGGTCATAAATGCATTTAACGGTCATTCTGATTTTAATGCCCGCTATAGGAGCACCCTACTACGGCCCTCTTTCACTCAGGGCCGTCCTGGGTGCTTTATGGACTGTTTGACAAGTGCTGGAGGAGGAAATAGAGCCGTGCACCTGGTGATTGAAACCGTGCATCTGGTAACCCAAAAACACAAATATGGTCATAAATGCATTTAACGGTCATTCTGATTTTAATGCCCGCTATAGGAGCACCCTACTACGGCCCTCTTTCACTCAGGGCCGTCCTGGGTGCTTTATGGACTGTTTGACAAGTGCTGGAGGAGGAAATAGAGCCGTGCACCTGGTGATTGAAACCGTGCACCTGGTGATTGAAAACGTGCATCTGGTAACCCAAAAATTCAAATATGGTCCTAAATGCATTTAAGGGTCATTCTGATATTAATGCCCGCTATGGAAACACCCTACTACGGCCCTCTCTCTGTCGGGGGCGACCTGAGTGCATTATGGACACTTTGAAATTTCACGATGGATACTGATTGCTATACAAGCGGTAACCCAAAAACACAAATATGGTCATAAATGCATTTAACGGTCATTCTGATTTTAATGCCCGCTATAGGAGCACCCTACTACGGCCCTCTTTCACTCAGGGCCGTCCTGGGTGCTTTATGGACTGTTTGACAAGTGCTGGAGGAGGAAATAGAGCCGTGCACCTGGTGATTGAAACCGTGCATCTGGTAACCCAAAAACACAAATATGGTCATAAATGCATTTAACGGTCATTCTGATTTTAATGCCCGCTATAGGAGCACCCTACTACGGCCCTCTTTCACTCAGGGCCGTCCTGGGTGCTTTATGGACTGTTTGACAAGTGCTGGAGGAGGAAATAGAGCCGTGCACCTGGTGATTGAAACCGTGCACCTGGTGATTGAAAACGTGCATCTGGTAACCCAAAAATTCAAATATGGTCCTAAATGCATTTAAGGGTCATTCTGATATTAATGCCCGCTATGGAAACACCCTACTACGGCCCTCTCTCTGTCGGGGGCGACCTGAGTGCATTATGGACACTTTGAAATTTCACGATGGATACTGATTGCTATACAAGCGGTAACCCAAAAACACAAATATGGTCATAAATGCATTTAACGGTCATTCTGATTTTAATGCCCGCTATAGGAGCACCCTACTACGGCCCTCTTTCACTCAGGGCCGTCCTGGGTGCTTTATGGACTGTTTGACAAGTGCTGGAGGAGGAAATAGAGCCGTGCACCTGGTGATTGAAACCGTGCATCTGGTAACCCAAAAACACAAATATGGTCATAAATGCATTTAACGGTCATTCTGATTTTAATGCCCGCTATAGGAGCACCCTACTACGGCCCTCTTTCACTCAGGGCCGTCCTGGGTGCTTTATGGACTGTTTGACAAGTGCTGGAGGAGGAAATAGAGCCGTGCACCTGGTGATTGAAACCGTGCACCTGGTGATTGAAAACGTGCATCTGGTAACCCAAAAATTCAAATATGGTCCTAAATGCATTTAAGGGTCATTCTGATATTAATGCCCGCTATGGAAACACCCTACTACGGCCCTCTCTCTGTCGGGGGCGACCTGAGTGCATTATGGACACTTTGAAATTTCACGATGGATACTGATTGCTATACAAGCGGTAACCCAAAAACACAAATATGGTCATAAATGCATTTAACGGTCATTCTGATTTTAATGCCCGCTATAGGAGCACCCTACTACGGCCCTCTTTCACTCAGGGCCGTCCTGGGTGCTTTATGGACTGTTTGACAAGTGCTGGAGGAGGAAATAGAGCCGTGCACCTGGTGATTGAAACCGTGCATCTGGTAACCCAAAAACACAAATATGGTCATAAATGCATTTAACGGTCATTCTGATTTTAATGCCCGCTATAGGAGCACCCTACTACGGCCCTCTTTCACTCAGGGCCGTCCTGGGTGCTTTATGGACTGTTTGACAAGTGCTGGAGGAGGAAATAGAGCCGTGCACCTGGTGATTGAAACCGTGCACCTGGTGATTGAAAACGTGCATCTGGTAACCCAAAAATTCAAATATGGTCCTAAATGCATTTAAGGGTCATTCTGATATTAATGCCCGCTATGGAAACACCCTACTACGGCCCTCTCTCTGTCGGGGGCGACCTGAGTGCATTATGGACACTTTGAAATTTCACGATGGATACTGATTGCTATACAAGCGGTAACCCAAAACACAAATATGGTCATAAATGCATTTAACGGTCATTCTGATTTTAATGCCCGCTATAGGAGCACCCTACTACGGCCCTCTTTCACTCAGGGCCGTCCTGGGTGCTTTATGGACTGTTTGACAAGTGCTGGAGGAGGAAATAGAGCCGTGCACCTGGTGATTGAAACCGTGCATCTGGTAACCCAAAAACACAAATATGGTCATAAATGCATTTAACGGTCATTCTGATTTTAATGCCCGCTATAGGAGCACCCTACTACGGCCCTCTTTCACTCAGGGCCGTCCTGGGTGCTTTATGGACTGTTTGACAAGTGCTGGAGGAGGAAATAGAGCCGTGCACCTGGTGATTGAAACCGTGCACCTGGTGATTGAAAACGTGCATCTGGTAACCCAAAAATTCAAATATGGTCCTAAATGCATTTAAGGGTCATTCTGATATTAATGCCCGCTATGGAAACACCCTACTACGGCCCTCTCTCTGTCGGGGGCGACCTGAGTGCATTATGGACACTTTGAAATTTCACGATGGATACTGATTGCTATACAAGCGGTAACCCAAAAACACAAATATGGTCATAAATGCATTTAACGGTCATTCTGATTTTAATGCCCGCTATAGGAGCACCCTACTACGGCCCTCTTTCACTCAGGGCCGTCCTGGGTGCTTTATGGACTGTTTGACAAGTGCTGGAGGAGGAAATAGAGCCGTGCACCTGGTGATTGAAACCGTGCATCTGGTAACCCAAAAACACAAATATGGTCATAAATGCATTTAACGGTCATTCTGATTTTAATGCCCGCTATAGGAGCACCCTACTACGGCCCTCTTTCACTCAGGGCCGTCCTGGGTGCTTTATGGACTGTTTGACAAGTGCTGGAGGAGGAAATAGAGCCGTGCACCTGGTGATTGAAACCGTGCATCTGGTAACCCAAAAACACAAATATGGTCATAAATGCATTTAACGGTCATTCTGATTTTAATGCCCGCTATAGGAGCACCCTACTACGGCCCTCTTTCACTCAGGGCCGTCCTGGGTGCTTTATGGACTGTTTGACAAGTGCTGAGGAGGAAATAGAGCCGTGCACCTGGTGATTGAAACCGTGCACCTGGTGATTGAAAACGTGCATCTGGTAACCCAAAAATTCAAATATGGTCCTAAATGCATTTAAGGGTCATTCTGATATTAATGCCCGCTATGGAAACACCCTACTACGGCCCTCTCTCTGTCGGGGGCGACCTGAGTGCATTATGGACACTTTGAAATTTCACGATGGATACTGATTGCTATACAAGCGGTAACCCAAAAACACAAATATGGTCATAAATGCATTTAACGGTCATTCTGATTTTAATGCCCGCTATAGGAGCACCCTACTACGGCCCTCTTTCACTCAGGGCCGTCCTGGGTGCTTTATGGACTGTTTGACAAGTGCTGGAGGAGGAAATAGAGCCGTGCACCTGGTGATTGAAACCGTGCATCTGGTAACCCAAAAACACAAATATGGTCATAAATGCATTTAACGGTCATTCTGATTTTAATGCCCGCTATAGGAGCACCCTACTACGGCCCTCTTTCACTCAGGGCCGTCCTGGGTGCTTTATGGACTGTTTGACAAGTGCTGGAGGAGGAAATAGAGCCGTGCACCTGGTGATTGAAACCGTGCATCTGGTAACCCAAAAACACAAATATGGTCATAAATGCATTTAACGGTCATTCTGATTTTAATGCCCGCTATAGGAGCACCCTACTACGGCCCTCTTTCACTCAGGGCCGTCCTGGGTGCTTTATGGACTGTTTGACAAGTGCTGGAGGAGGAAATAGAGCCGTGCACCTGGTGATTGAAACCGTGCATCTGGTAACCCAAAAACACAAATATGGTCATAAATGCATTTAACGGTCATTCTGATTTTAATGCCCGCTATAGGAGCACCCTACTACGGCCTCTCTTTCACTCAGGGCCGTCCTGGGTGCTTTATGGACTGTTTGACAAGTGCTGGAGGAGGAAATAGAGCCGTGCACCTGGTGATTGAAACCGTGCATCTGGTAACCCAAAAACACAAATATGGTCATAAATGCATTTAACGGTCATTCTGATTTTAATGCCCGCTATAGGAGCACCCTACTACGGCCCTCTTTCACTCAGGGCCGTCCTGGGTGCTTTATGGACTGTTTGACAAGTGCTGGAGGAGGAAATAGAGCCGTGCACCTGGTGATTGAAACCGTGCACCTGGTGATTGAAAACGTGCATCTGGTAACCCAAAAATTCAAATATGGTCCTAAATGCATTTAAGGGTCATTCTGATATTAATGCCCGCTATGGAAACACCCTACTACGGCCCTCTCTCTGTCGGGGGCGACCTGAGTGCATTATGGACACTTTGAAATTTCACGATGGATACTGATTGCTATACAAGCGGTAACCCAAAAACACAAATATGGTCATAAATGCATTTAACGGTCATTCTGATTTTAATGCCCGCTATAGGAGCACCCTACTACGGCCCTCTTTCACTCAGGGCCGTCCTGGGTGCTTTATGGACTGTTTGACAAGTGCTGGAGGAGGAAATAGAGCCGTGCACCTGGTGATTGAAACCGTGCATCTGGTAACCCAAAAACACAAATATGGTCATAAATGCATTTAACGGTCATTCTGATTTTAATGCCCGCTATAGGAGCACCCTACTACGGCCCTCTTTCACTCAGGGCCGTCCTGGGTGCTTTATGGACTGTTTGACAAGTGCTGGAGGAGGAAATAGAGCCGTGCACCTGGTGATTGAAACCGTGCACCTGGTGATTGAAAACGTGCATCTGGTAACCCAAAAATTCAAATATGGTCCTAAATGCATTTAAGGGTCATTCTGATATTAATGCCCGCTATGGAAACACCCTACTACGGCCCTCTCTCTGTCGGGGGCGACCTGAGTGCATTATGGACACTTTGAAATTTCACGATGGATACTGATTGCTATACAAGCGGTAACCCAAAAACACAAATATGGTCATAAATGCATTTAACGGTCATTCTGATTTTAATGCCCGCTATAGGAGCACCCTACTACGGCCCTCTTTCACTCAGGGCCGTCCTGGGTGCTTTATGGACTGTTTGACAAGTGCTGGAGGAGGAAATAGAGCCGTGCACCTGGTGATTGAAACCGTGCATCTGGTAACCCAAAAACACAAATATGGTCATAAATGCATTTAACGGTCATTCTGATTTTAATGCCCGCTATAGGAGCACCCTACTACGGCCCTCTTTCACTCAGGGCCGTCCTGGGTGCTTTATGGACTGTTTGACAAGTGCTGGAGGAGGAAATAGAGCCGTGCACCTGGTGATTGAAACCGTGCATCTGGTAACCCAAAACACAAATATGGTCATAAATGCATTTAACGGTCATTCTGATTTTAATGCCCGCTATAGGAGCACCCTACTACGGCCCTCTTTCACTCAGGGCCGTCCTGGGTGCTTTATGGACTGTTTGACAAGTGCTGGAGGAGGAAATAGAGCCGTGCACCTGGTGATTGAAACCGTGCACCTGGTGATTGAAAACGTGCATCTGGTAACCCAAAATTCAAATATGGTCCTAAATGCATTTAAGGGTCATTCTGATATTAATGCCCGCTATGGAAACACCCTACTACGGCCCTCTCTCTGTCGGGGGCGACCTGAGTGCATTATGGACACTTTGAAATTTCACGATGGATACTGATTGCTATACAAGCGGTAACCCAAAAACACAAATATGGTCATAAATGCATTTAACGGTCATTCTGATTTTAATGCCCGCTATAGGAGCACCCTACTACGGCCCTCTTTCACTCAGGGCCGTCCTGGGTGCTTTATGGACTGTTTGACAAGTGCTGGAGGAGGAAATAGAGCCGTGCACCTGGTGATTGAAACCGTGCATCTGGTAACCCAAAAACACAAATATGGTCATAAATGCATTTAACGGTCATTCTGATTTTAATGCCCGCTATAGGAGCACCCTACTACGGCCCTCTTTCACTCAGGGCCGTCCTGGGTGCTTTATGGACTGTTTGACAAGTGCTGGAGGAGGAAATAGAGCCGTGCACCTGGTGATTGAAACCGTGCACCTGGTGATTGAAAACGTGCATCTGGTAACCCAAAATTCAAATATGGTCCTAAATGCATTTAAGGGTCATTCTGATATTAATGCCCGCTATGGAAACACCCTACTACGGCCCTCTCTCTGTCGGGGGCGACCTGAGTGCATTATGGACACTTTGAAATTTCACGATGGATACTGATTGCTATACAAGCGGTAACCCAAAAACACAAATATGGTCATAAATGCATTTAACGGTCATTCTGATTTTAATGCCCGCTATAGGAGCACCCTACTACGGCCCTCTTTCACTCAGGGCCGTCCTGGGTGCTTTATGGACTGTTTGACAAGTGCTGGAGGAGGAAATAGAGCCGTGCACCTGGTGATTGAAACCGTGCATCTGGTAACCCAAAACACAAATATGGTCATAAATGCATTTAACGGTCATTCTGATTTTAATGCCCGCTATAGGAGCACCCTACTACGGCCCTCTTTCACTCAGGGCCGTCCTGGGTGCTTTATGGACTGTTTGACAAGTGCTGGAGGAGGAAATAGAGCCGTGCACCTGGTGATTGAAACCGTGCACCTGGTGATTGAAAACGTGCATCTGGTAACCCAAAAATCAAATATGGTCCTAAATGCATTTAAGGGTCATTCTGATATTAATGCCCGCTATGGAAACACCCTACTACGGCCCTCTCTCTGTCGGGGGCGACCTGAGTGCATTATGGACACTTTGAAATTTCACGATGGATACTGATTGCTATACAAGCGGTAACCCAAAAACACAAATATGGTCATAAATGCATTTAACGGTCATTCTGATTTTAATGCCCGCTATAGGAGCACCCTACTACGGCCCTCTTTCACTCAGGGCCGTCCTGGGTGCTTTATGGACTGTTTGACAAGTGCTGGAGGAGGAATAGAGCCGTCACCTGGTGATTGAAACCGTGCACCTGGTGATTGAAAACGTGCATCTGGTAACCCAAAAACATTCAAATATGGTCATAAATGCATTTAACGGTCATTCTGATTTTAATGCCCGCTATGGAAACACCCTACTACGGCCCTCTTTCACTCAGGGCCGTCCTGGGTGCTTTATGGACTGTTTGACATCACGAGGGATACCGTGCACCTGGTGATTGAAAGCGGTAACCCAAAACACAAATATGGTCATAAATGCATTTAACGGTCATTCTGATTTTAATGCCCGCTATAGGAGCACCCTACTACGGCCCTCTTTCACTCAGGGCCGTCCTGGGTGCTTTATGGACTGTTTGACAAGTGCTGGAGGAGAAATAGAGCCGTGCACCTGGTGATTGAAACCGTGCACCTGGTGATTGAAAACGTGCATCTGGTAACCCAAAAATTCAAATATGGTCCTAAATGCATTTAAGGGTCATTCTGATATTAATGCCCGCTATGGAAACACCCTACTACGGCCCTCTCTCTGTCGGGGGCGACCTGAGTGCATTATGGACACTTTGAAATTTCACGATGGATACTGATTGCTATACAAGCGGTAACCCAAAAACACAAATATGGTCATAAATGCATTTAACGGTCATTCTGATTTTAATGCCCGCTATAGGAGCACCCTACTACGGCCCTCTTTCACTCAGGGCCGTCCTGGGTGCTTTATGGACTGTTTGACAAGTGCTGGAGGAGGAAATAGAGCCGTGCACCTGGTGATTGAAACCGTGCATCTGGTAACCCAAAAACACAAATATGGTCATAAATGCATTTAACGGTCATTCTGATTTTAATGCCCGCTATAGGAGCACCCTACTACGGCCCTCTTTCACTCAGGGCCGTCCTGGGTGCTTTATGGACTGTTTGACAAGTGCTGGAGGAGGAAATAGAGCCGTGCACCTGGTGATTGAAACCGTGCACCTGGTGATTGAAAACGTGCATCTGGTAACCCAAAATTCAATATGGTCCTAAATGCATTTAAGGTCATTCTGATATTAATGCCCGCTATGGAAACACCCTACTACGGCCCTCTCTCTGTCGGGGGCGACCTGAGTGCATTATGGACACTTTGAAATTTCACGATGGATACTGATTGCTATACAGCGGTAACCCAAAAACACACAATATGGTCATAAATGCATTTAAACGGTCATTCTGATTTAATGCCCGCTATAGGAGCACCCTACTACGGCCCTCTTTCACTCAGGGCCGTCCTGGGTGCTTTATGGACTGTTTGACAAGTGCTGGAGGAGGAAATAGAGCCGTGCACCTGGTGATTGAAACCGTGCACCTGGTGATTGAAAACGTGCATCTGGTAACCCAAAAAACAAATATGGTCATAAATGCATTTAAGGTCATTCTGATATTAATGCCCGCTATGGAACCCCTACTACTACGCCCTTCTCTGTCGGGGGCGCCTGGGTGCTTTATGGACACTTTGAAATTTCACGATGGATACTGATTGCTATACGCGGTAACCCAAAAACACAAATATGGTCATAAATGCATTTAACGGTCATTCTGATTTTAATGCCCGCTATAGGAGCACCCTACTACGGCCCTCTTTCACTCAGGGCCGTCCTGGGTGCTTTATGGACTGTTTGACAAGTGCTGGAGGAGGAAATAGAGCCGTGCACCTGGTGATTGAAACCGTGCACCTGGTGATTGAAAACGTGCATCTGGTAACCCAAAATTCAAATATGGTCCTAAATGCATTTAAGGGTCATTCTGATATTAATGCCCGCTATGGAAACACCCTACTACGGCCCTCTCTCTGTCGGGGGCGACCTGAGTGCATTATGGACACTTTGAAATTTCACGATGGATACTGATTGCTATACAAGCGGTAACCCAAAACACAAATATGGTCATAAATGCATTTAACGGTCATTCTGATTTTAATGCCCGCTATAGGAGCACCCTACTACGGCCCTCTTTCACTCAGGGCCGTCCTGGGTGCTTTATGGACTGTTTGACAAGTGCTGGAGGAGGAAATAGAGCCGTGCACCTGGTGATTGAAACCGTGCATCTGGTAACCCAAAAACACAATATGGTCATAAATGCATTTAACGGTCATTCTGATTTTAATGCCCGCTATAGGAGCACCCTACTACGGCCCTCTTTCACTCAGGGCCGTCCTGGGTGCTTTATGGACTGTTTGACAAGTGCTGGAGGAGGAAATAGAGCCGTGCACCTGGTGATTGAAACCGTGCATCTGGTAACCCAAAAACACAAATATGGTCATAAATGCATTTAACGGTCATTCTGATTTTAATGCCCGCTATAGGAGCACCCTACTACGGCCCTCTTTCACTCAGGGCCGTCCTGGGTGCTTTATGGACTGTTTGACAAGTGCTGGAGGAGGAAATAGAGCCGTGCACCTGGTGATTGAAACCGTGCACCTGGTGATTGAAAACGTGCATCTGGTAACCCAAAATTCAAATATGGTCCTAAATGCATTTAAGGGTCATTCTGATATTAATGCCCGCTATGGAAACACCTACTACTACGGCCCTCTCTCTGTCGGGGGCGACCTGAGTGCATTATGGACACTTTGAAATTTCACGATGGATACTGATTGCTATACAAGCGGTAACCCAAAAACACAAATATGGTCATAAATGCATTTAACGGTCATTTCTGATTTTAATGCCCGCTATAGGAGCACCCTACTACGGCCCTCTTTCACTCAGGGCCGTCCTGGGTGCTTTATGGACTGTTTGACAAGTGCTGGAGGAGGAAATAGAGCCGTGCACCTGGTGATTGAAACCGTGCATCTGGTAACCCAAAAACACAAATATGGTCATAAATGCATTTAACGGTCATTCTGATTTTAATGCCCGCTATAGGCAGCCCTACTACGGCCCTCTTTCACTCAGGGCCGTCCTGGGTGCTTTATGGACTGTTTGACAAGTGCTGGAGGAGGAAATAGAGCCGTGCCGTGCACACCTGGTGATTGAAAACGTGC